>NC_142470.1:105185164-105337516 GCF_049115385.1 Moschus berezovskii
AACTGCCCTGGGTTGAGAAGAGCCCCACCCTCAGAAGTGGACCTGAAGTAACCATGTGCAAGGTCCTTGCAAGTTAACCCTCACCTCCGGCCACTTAGTAGGGATGGACCCAGTTTTGAAACTTGAAGGGAGCGACTGAAGCTGGCTGAAGCTGGTTCCTGAATGGCAGTGTCCTCATACTCCAGTTGCTGAGGCCTCCACAGACTCGGACCTGTGAAGACCACCTCCGCCATTAGAAGCGGGAGAGGTTCCCATGGCAGCTGGGCTGGGGACTCTGGAGCTACCGAGGACAAAGCCCTCAGCCTGTCCTGGGACCCCCAGCTCACCCACTGGCCTCCAGGCTAGAGGATCTGGAGGGTCCTGGGGAGAAGGCTGCCATCCACCTCCCACAGCACCCTCTGCCATGACAACCACCATGAGGACGACCGTTGGGAAGCGAGCAGGACTGAAGAGGGAATTCATAGGGCCTGGACTCCATCTTAGGCCTGTTCATGCTGATCATGCTCGGCCACCTCTCCAATGGACTCTGAACTCTGTGCTTAGTGCCTATGGAAACTACAATACAAAGATAAGACCCCCTCTGGACCGGGGAATCTTGAAGATCATATCCAGGTCACTCATCACCTAAGAGAAAACACACTCTAATCACCTGTGCCTCCAGACAGGTCATAAACTCTTTCCATGTCTATCGGAATATAATCACAGGCTTATTGATTATTAACTGTTTGAACACCTAACACAGGAATGATGGGGTTATTGTGATTGTATTTACCCTTCCTTTGTTTTATGTAAGTCTCAAGGAAGTTGGGTGGTAGGTTCGATGTACACATAAGGTATAAAAGATTTTCACAAATGGTGGTCGGGGTCCTTGGCTAAGAGGAGACTCTGCCTTGGGCCCGCTGGTGTAATGAACTGCACTCCAGTATCTGCATTGTCCTTCTGAGTGAGTTTGTTTCTCGGAACACGTGGCTATAACAGGACCTCTATCGGACACGCTCTGGGCCTCAGGCTCAGGATCTCACCAGAATTGCCGTGAGCTAACTGCTGCGCACTGCCCCACCTGTCTTATTAATATAAGTCTCTGCGCTATCGCAGGGCTAGCCTGTGCAGAGGAAATTCATGTCTTTGTTCCTGCTAGTCCCTCTGCCTAGAGAGACCCTTCTCGTCTTGCTCCTCAGTTGAAATTCCTTAGTTTCAACTCCGATATGTCCTCCCCTGGGTGAAGGGGTGGCGGTGGTCTGTCCAGGCACTATCACCTCTATTTCTTTCAGTCCAGAGAGGAGGCCATCTCTGCACCGGGATGTGCGGAGACCAGGGGCTGTGTTTGTTTAGTTTAGTTATTTCTGTCTCCCAGGGCTTAGTCTTGCGATTTGTACTCAGGAGTAGTCAGTGAGCAGCAGACATGAGTTAGGTCAGAGCGAAAACCATTTCCCCCCAGCCTCATTGTAACAATTGGAGGATAGAAATGGAAACTTGACCCATCCCAACCTGGAGGCCACAGGGATTAGAGAGAGGGTTTCAGGTGAACGGGTGGCTTGGCCGTGTGTGTGTGTTGAGGTGGGGTGGGGAGTGGGGAGGGTGAGCGTGGCAGCGTCTGATCATTGCCACCCCTCTTTCACAACTGCAGGAAACCCTCAGCCTGTGCAGGATCTGGGGGAGCTACTACTCAAGAACCTCTGCAGCTTCCAACTGTTTACCTCCTGGGTACCATGGCGATGGGAAATTGGTCGTCGTGGCAACCCCATTATTGACAACGTGGGCAGATAGTGCATGAGGACAGGAAACGCATTAAGCACGGGAGCAGCAAAGGCAAGAGGCACAAGCAGTGCTGGCCAGAGTCCCTGCTAAAGTGACTGAGATCTTGCAGAACTAGTCACCCAAAGAGCATCCAGTGACCCTCTCCTGGCATCCAGCGCCCGTTGAGGGCACCATTTATGACGGAACAGAGGCACCACATCCTCTAATTCTCCCACTAGTTCAGTGAAATCCTAACGCGCTTCCCTGACCCAGCTGAATTTTCAAGAATAGGAATCTTGGGTGTACAAGCTTGGAGCTAGGGGCTGTGACGGCGGTCTCCTCCCTTCTCCCGGCCTGACTTTCCCAGCACCCCATCCAGTGATTTCTCACTCATTATGTCACCCCATGCCTAGACAACGATATCAGTTGGAATTTTTATGAATGAAACTGTGTGTGTGCGCGTGGGTGTGCAGGTCTAGAGAGACTGAACTCCCCCGGAGAGAGCCTGAATCCAGGTCTTGAGCTACTGCCCCAGGCTTGGAGGTACCAGGGAAGCTGCCGACCCCAGCTTCGCCCCTCTGGAAGATTTGGGGAGGAGCGCCCACTATCATGCTGTCGGGTTTCCAGATGAGGAGTTGCAGGCAGAACCCCTCGCAGGGAGCCCTGAGCGAGCGAACTGCCTGTCCCGGGCACCGGGTCCACCACCTCAGAGACCACAGACCCGGGCTCGGGGTTTTCTTTGCTGCTGCCCCCGTCATCCTCGGCCACATCCCGCGAATAACTAGGGTTACCCACTTCAGAATGACAACGTTTAAGGTCTCAACAACAGCATACAATAAGGCAGCTGTGAATTGGGGGATTACACGGAGAGGAGAATGAATCGGCCCTTCCTCCAGTCATCCAGCCCTTGCCTGGGAAGGCTGGAGCGCAAGGGGTTGCTGGCCGTGCCCCTGGAGGATTGGGAGTGGGGGCGGTGAGTGAGCTGGGGAGAAAAGCCTGAGGATGAGGAGAGCCCGTGTGATTATCCGCTTAGGGGATTGCTAAGGATCAGAGGGCCCCCCACCCCGCCCCTTCTTGCTCCTAAACGCTAAGCCGCTAAGGCAGGAGCAGCCAAGATCTCGGATTATGATTTTATCATTAAAAAAACAAAAGTGACTGCTCACTCCCCCAGAGAATTTTAATATTTTGCCTCTTCCTCAGCCCACCTGTCTCCGGATCCTCAAGGCTGAGTAGGGTCCCGCGGAGACAGTCCCCCGACCCCCGTCCACGTTCCCCTTGGCTCCTGCTCCCTCCAAGTCGTGGTCACAACTTCCTCAGGAGCCGCGCATACTCGGGGAGACTCTGCGCGGACCCCGAAGTGGAGCCTGGAGAAAGAGGTGGCCACGAGCCTGTTCTAGGACGGGCGGCCGTGAAGGCAGGGCGTCCGGGTACCTGGGATCTTGGGGAGGTGTCTTGGGGGTGGTGCCAGGTGCATCCTTTTGCTGAAGGAGCCCAGCTTCTTCTGCCTTCAGCCTCGACGGCTCAGCCTGAATTGGCCCAGCGCGGCGGCTGCGGGACGTGAGTAGAAGGGGAAGCAGGGACAGCCTCTAGTCCTTTGATTGCTGCTGGAAGGATGTGTGTGCCGGGGTGGGAGCAGAGCTGGCCCTTGCTTCTGCCCCTTTCTCCCCTGTTTCAGCACCGGGGGCTGCGGACAGCGCCGCGCCCACCCGAGGGCCCCTTGACCCTAGTCCCTTGAGCGCATATCTTTAATCCACTTTCATACTGGAGTCTGCGTCCCCCGCGCACCTCTCAGCGCCCCAAGAACCATCAGCTCAAGAGCCCCTAAATTCCTTACCCCACCAAAGTTGGAGCTCTCCGCGGCGCGCCTGTGCCTGGCGGAGCGTCTCCTCTTCGCTCTGGATAGCAGCGCCTGCCTTGCTCGCTCCCACACGCTCCAGCCCAGGACCCTCTGCTGGCAGCAGAAGGAGCCGGTTGCCTCTCTCTCTCTATGAAAGTCAGATGAGGCTCTGGAGCCTCAAAGGCGGTCCCGGAAGAGGCCGAAGCCGCGCGAAGCTGTTCCCTCCGAGGCAAGAGGGGCAAGCCAGGAGCAAGCATCCAGCATAGTCCATCTGTCAAATCTGGACTCGCTCCTAACCGCGAACAGCCTCGTTGGACTCCTTCTTGGGATTTTGTTTTAAAACTGGCAGTGTAATTCACACTGCATGAGGACACAGCAGAGATCTGGGAGTTTGAAGTGTAAAGGTGGGAATATATATCCCCTTAAACTCATTTACAATCTTAGGGGGGAGAGTTTTAGAAACAAATGTCTCTTGGGGATATGGTGTATTCTCCTTGCAGAGTTTTGGTTTCCTTCTATCACATCAGACAACACAGATTCCCTGAACCAAAAATTAAAACCCACCAATCCAGCTGGTATTCATTGCCCACTATGGAGGCCAAAGGTGCTTAAACTCTTTTTGAAGAAAAAACCTTTTAGCAAAGCCTCCACATTTCTGCAAACTGACTTTCTCCACAGAAGGCATATATCTGACACACACATCAAGGATGAAGACCTAATCTCAACTCCTGTTCCCTCTCCGGTTCTGGATGAACAGGTCCCAGGAGGAGTCCAGCTTTCTTGTCTGGGACAAGAAGCCTTCGGGTTCCAGGTTCCCATAAATTAACACCCTTACAGGAAGAAACTGTGAAGGAGCAGATCCCCCTCAGGAACCTGAAAACCAGAGGCTTCTCTGAGGACTTGAAGTACATGGTGTTTCCTGAACATACCTATCAAACTGTCTATTCATGGAGCAGACTGTCTTCAGAGGACAAGCTTTCAAGTTCGTGCAGATTTGAAGGGAGAGATGAAGTGTCTCCCATTCACTGGAGAAGTAATGAATTAGACATATGTACACACATTTATCTTACGGAAGGGACACAAAGCCTAGGGAAAAAAACTTCCTTGAAAAGTCAGGCTAAATTGTTCAGATTCGAAGGATTCTGGTTATAGGAAAAAGAATGAATGGAAATGGTGAATCAATAAAGCAAAGTTGAAGCCACAGAAGATGGACAAGAAGAGAGTTTTTGTTTGGTCCTTTGGGCTCTTGGAAGAAACTTGAATTTACCACAAGAGAAAAAAACAATTCATGAGACCATAGTCTCCTTAGCCCAGAGTCTCCAACATACGTCATTTATCCTGGGCAATTTTTTAAATAGTACTTATTATTGAGAAATGCTGCATTTCCTCTAATCCCTGTGATTTACCATACAAGTAAGAGCTATTTCCTGTTGGCTTGTCCTCAGGGAAGACAGGAAGCAGGTGGTTATCCTCTGTGGCCCGAAAATATTTTAGAGCTTTTAAAGAATCTTGAATTCTCATTTTGTAGAAAGTAGTAGTAGTAGCTATCAGGAGACAATTTTTGAGGCATAATATGAAAAATCCATTTGAACTTTTTGAAATGCAGACCATTTCTAAGATCTGAAGGGGAAAACAAGATCTTACAAAATTGATCATAAGCTGGAGAAGTGCACTGAATCTGATGAAATAAAGTAGACCGTCTACTATAGGACTGAGCACATAATTGGGCTATAGGGCATTATGTGGGTGTCGATAATTATTACTGAAGAACTTTTGGCACCTGAAAGATGGAAACAGATGAACTGAGACTGGGAATGAGCAGAAAGAGCCCACAGAAGATGTATCTGTGAATTTGCCTGGAAAGATATGTAGGAGCAAGATCTTTGGCTGCCAGGATAGAGAGTCCAGACTTGGCGAAAGACACAATGAGTGGGGTGGCATCTGGGGATCTGTCCTATTGCTTAAGCTGCATCTGAGGTACAAGATGGTGTGTATGGATGGCATCTTTGTCAAGAGGCAGGACACAGTCAACACCAGGCAATCCCCGATGAGCCAGTGGGATGTCCTCACAGGTCCATCGGATCCTGAGACACAGCATAGGGATCGTCAGAAACCCAAAGCCTTGTGCCAGAAGAGGAAGACCACAGTGCGAAGGGCATGATGGAGAAGACACTACTTCCTTATTCTGACGGGGCAGGTGAGATTGGGAGGAGGGAACATAGGTGAATCCTATGTTGTTTCAGTCTCACTCAGGACTTACTAGAGCAATGAGAAGGGGTCTGTGGGGAAAGGGTGGCACTCGGCCCTCGGGAGCTGAGGAAGGCTGGCCCCAGGGAAGCTAGCGAGACCAGTTCTGTTCACCCGTGATTTCAGGGCCAGAGAAATGAAAGGATAAATACTAGCCATGCCCAGAAGGATTGAGTTAGAACATGAGCCTAGGTAAGTGTGGCTTAGGGGACTCCCCAGTGATATGGAAAAGACCCAGATGCTGGGAAAGATTGAGGGCAGGAAGAGAAGGGGGCGACAGAGGATGAGATGGTTGGATGGTATCACTGACTCAATGGACATGAGTTTGAGCAAACTCCAGGAGATAGTGAAGGACAGGGAGGTCTGGTGTGCTGCAGTCCAAGGGGTAGCAAAGACTCTTGGACACAACTAAGCAGCTGAACAACAGTGATACTTAGTCTTGATTGTTTTAAAATTTAGAAATGATGTGATTATGGTCTATATAGTCTTCTGGGATTTTTTTTTCCAACCAATATTAGGATTCAGTGATGTTGTTGCTTGTAGCCATAGGTCTTTCAGTTTTACTCTGTATATATACAATTTGTTATTTATTCTGTGTGCGTATGATGTACTTTCATTTTAAAAAACTGGGAAAAGGAACTAAATTTGTGCTATTCTAATTATGTAAAATCTGCCCAGTCCAAACACTTCAGACATCCTGGGAACCTGATAATTACAGGCTGGTGTTGAAAGGCACATAATTTGTGCCCAAAGGTGGGCAACAAGGCAGCTGCTTCTGCTGGGGGCCATATGGTGTCCATTATGTTAAAGAGCACACACTCTGATAAGCAGATAAGCCACACTAGCAGATGAGAAGTAGAAATGCAAACAGATAAGCCCACTTATCAGTAAGGGGAAGGTGTTGGCCAGCCCTGGCAGATGGCCTAGATCCTTGGTGAATGATAAGGCAATTTGTAGGAGTGGCTTTTGGGAAATAAAATACTTACACAGAGGCAGACAAAGTTCACAGGAGAGGCAATGATGCATCAGTTTCCCCAGCAAAAATTCTCCTAGTCAGTGTAAAATCATCTGGGGGAAAAATGCCTGAGGTAGGGAGAGGCAATTGTGTTTAGTTTTTAAGGCCCACTTTGCCTGCTTCCTTCTCAGACCATGAAGACGATGACCTCTGTTTCCCTCACCTACCTGGCAGTTGGAAGAATAGAAGGAAAATAAATTAATGACAAGTGGAGCTATGAATTCTATCCAAATGTCATTAAGAGCCTAAGGAGGTCCATAGTGCTATGGATCTAAGCTACTTTGTCCCAGGAGCCGTCCCCTTCAGGTCAGCCTTGCAGGCAGTGGACAGGTAGGGGCTGCCGAAAAGGCCTATGTAGGTGGGAGCCTTCTCACTCTGTACAAATCTCCTGTGTCTGACCACCAATGCCTGCAATTCCACTCTCAGAATTTCATTCTTTTAAAATTTTGATTCTTTTTAAAATGCCAGTAACTCCAGGTGCTAGAATGTGGATAAAGAATCAAATAAAAAGTTCTGATAAGATTGAGGAGGAGAGCATTTGATGATGCTGGAAACCAGGGAGGGTGGCATGGTGTGGATATCACGGTGGGGGGTGGGTGGGCAGGTGCTTTCAGAGGGGGCTAGGGCCGGATGACAGACACTGAATACTGAGGGCAAACTTGGCCCCTATTACAACCACGCCTGGTCCTGGCCTGGGAAAATCACTTGAGTTTTCCTCTAAGACTAAAACCTTCCTTTTCCACCCAAACAGAAGGGCAATTACCTTTGCGGTTGTAAAAGCTGACAAATGTGTACTGAATGCAAGGCTGCCCGAGTGGATTGCAGCATGAATGCCATCAGAGGCGCTCATTAATAGATGTGAGTTGCCCTGGGGCTCAGTACTGCTCAGGACCACATTCACATCAAGGCCTGGGGGAAACACATGGAAGTGTCCTGTACATTTCAGTATAGATTGAGTGTATGGCTCACATGCTTTCAGGAAATATGGCAAATAAGGGGTGTAAATCTGGATCCAAAAAAATGCTTGAGAGTTTTCAGTGATGGGCTGAAAATACAGACCAAGGAAAAAAAAGTAACAGAAACAAGGATAATGCATCAGGGTCCTAAAAAATCAGCCGCCCCAGCCAGAAGAGGAGACATGGCTTAGCAGACCTCATTTATTATGATGCGAAGCCTCAGGATGATGTGTTTCTACAGAATTAGCAGAAGTTAAGGAGAATGCTGACTTAATAGAGATGTAGATCACTAGAAAAAAGGTGAGCCTTGGTTAGAGCTTCTCATGTAAACCTACCTGGATTATTTTCATTTTGGTTCAGTTCAGCTCAGTTCAGCCGCTCAGTCGTGTCCGACTCTCCGCGACCCCATCAATCACATTTTGGTTACCACAGATTAAAAAAGTGTTCCACAACCGAACTTCCCTGGTGGCACAGTGGTCAAGAATCCGCCTGCCAGCGCAGGGAACACAGGTTCTATCCCTGGTCTAGGAGGATCCCACATGCCCCGCAGAGCAACTAAGCCCATGAGCCACAACTACTGAGCCTGTGCTCTAGACCCCAGGAACTGCAACTATTGAGTCTACGCGGCAACTACTGAAGCCCACGAGCCCGTACTCTGCTACAAGAGAAGCCACTGCAGCGGTAAGCCTGTGCATCATGACGAAGAGAGGCCCCTGCTCAGCCCAACTACAGAAAGCCCGGGAAAAAGCAGTGGCACAGCCGAAAAGATAAGTATTGCCCAATCATATTATAATAAACTTAAAAAATCCATTTAATAAATCAGTTCTACATTTTGTTGTGTTCTAGTTTTTCTTCACATACACACGTTCTCTTTTACAGTCATCAGTTCAGTTCAGTTCAGTTCAGTCGCTCAACGTGTAAATACAATTTTGTTATTCTGCTTTTAATTATCTTGAGGAATAGCCTAGCTTGCTGTTTAGTTTCCAATGCTTTTTTGGTCACAGCCAAATCATTTAACACTGGCTATGATCATGGCCAAATGAATTATATAATCAATAGAATGATTTACACATTTACTGATCTTTTTATGTATATTTAAATTATTTCCCATTTTTCAGTCTTTTAAATGATGGCCATAAGCACATGCATAGAATCTTTTCCTATTTTTGGTAATTATTTCCTTAGGTTATGTTCCCAGAAGTAGGATTACTCCAGAAATGTAAACATCTGAATCCAAGAGAAGTTTTAGCAATTTCTATTGCCATCAATCATTTACCAGTCCACCATTTTTTCACCCGTATTCTATTTTTCAAATTTCATGCATAAACTGTACCCTATTATAGTTTTAATTTGCATCACAGTAAGATGTAGTGAAGTTGCACATTTTCTCATGTCTGTTTATTACTTGTGTTTCCTCTTGGTGAATTATCTATTTGTGTTCTTGGCCCATTTACATTAAAGTTGATGCTTTTCCCTTCAATTTTTATGAGATTTTTGTGCAATACTGAGAGAAACTTTTCTCTGGTTTATTTGATGAAAATATTTCTCACAGTTGGCTTGCCTTTGAGTTATAATATTTATTTAATAGACTTACAAAACATTTCCCACTGAGATTCATTCAATTCACTGAAATCCGAGAATGCATAATTCCACTACATATACTACTCCTTTTTTTGGATGATTTTACATGTTTTTATACTTAATATTAACTTTTTAATACCACTGGACTTGTTCTGACATATAGTCAAGAATTTTACTTAAAATCTTTGAGGATTAACGTGGAACTCAGGTTCTTCATTAAAAAAATTTTAAAGCCACCTACTTCTCTTATTCCAAGATCCTCTAATAGACTGTTGAGTCGACAAATACATGATTGTCCAGGATACCCCCACCATTGTCAGTTACCAGTTCATTCTCTCAGCTCCCCAGTATTACCTGCTTCCCAGTGTAATATTAGGCATTTGTTTTGTGCAGAATGCAAGATGTTAAGCTGATTCTGCAGAGGAAGCAGGAAGGGACTCTTCTGGCAGCTGCACCACTGGTCAGCAGAGACGGTGTGAGAATGACCCGCGGTCTCTGCCCCACCCCACCCCCACCCCCACCCCAACCCATGCCTAAACCACATGGCTCCTTGATGATGTCTCAGCCCCAGTCCTACCTGGTGGTTGCCTTCCTGCAGCTCTCAGCATGGACACCTAGTGCCCAGGCCATCGCCTGTACTGGCGCTCCAACTCCATCTGCTTCCCTGTGCCCTCACCCCCCAGCTTTGTCTCCTGGGACTTTTGGTGCCACAACCCTCTGACACAAGCATCAGAGCTCTAGGTCTCCTCCTCACACCAGTGCCCTCATTTTCTTTGCACACCTGTGTGGTTTACCCCATCTGCATTCTGGAAGTTGCTTCCTGCTGGTCCAACAACTGCACATCAGCTCAGGCCTATGCAAACCAGCGACCTTCTCTGCCACCCATTGGCCTGCAATTATGCCAGATCCAACGTCTAAATTCTAGCCTTGGGGAGGAGGGGTTCCATTCCAAGTTTGTCTTTCCTTGGGTACTCCCCTTCAGCCCTGGGGTGTCATGTAGATTCTCTCACATCTCATGGTTACCCTTTTATCATAGTTTAATGATTTTTATAGTAAGCTCCTCCTGTTTAAATTATTGTATGGTTTCTGCCTCTTGATTTGATCCAAACTGATATAGGGATATCTTTTATATTTTCATCTAGAGAAGTGGATCAGAAAATTTTTCTTAAATACTAACTGGATAGTAAGTATTCTAGGCTTTCAGGCCAGATGGTCTCTGTCACAAAATCCTAATACTCATTCATGTTAAAAAACAAAATAAAACCCCAAAACCAAAACTCTCAGAAAATTAGGAATAAGAGGAAAGTTCCTCAAGTTGATAAAAGTCATCTTAGAAAAGCTTACAGGTAAAATCACACTTAAATTGGAAGAGATCAGGAACAAAACAAGGGTGTTCACTTTCAATCCTTCTATTAGTGTTTGGACTGGAAGTCCTAGCCAGTACAATACCGACAAAAAGAATGAACGAGTGACATAAAGATGAAGAATGTAACTGTCATTACTCAAAGACAGCATGATTGTGTATGCAGAAAGTCCAATTTAATCTACAAAGATATTAGAACTAACAAATAAATTTAATAAGATTGCAGGACAGAAAGTTAATATATAAAACTCAATTGTACTTCTATATAATCTAGCAAAAAACAATAAAAAATGAAATTTTTTAAAGTATTATTTATAATTGCATCATAGACATAATTCTTAATTCTATGTGTCAGACTTATAAAACATTGCTAAGAAAAATTAAAGTCCTAAATAAATGCAAATATATACCAGGTCAGGGCATATGTTTATGAAATCTCAATAATTTAAAGATTTGCCCCCACATTAATCTATAGATTTCATGCAGTCTCAATCAAAGCCCATATGTGTGTGTGTGTGTGTGTGTGTGTGTGTGTGTGTGTATAGCTGATTTTTTGATAAAGGTGTCAAGGCAATTCAGTGTGGAAAAAAAATTCATTTTAAAGAAATGTAGTGAAAAAATCAGGATGTGTGTGAATAAAACAAATCTCAATTCCCATTTCACTCTACACAAGAAACTTAATTTGAGATGGATCATAGACAGACCTATATATGAAAGCTGCAATCAAATGCACAGAAACAAAAAACCAGATTATTTTCATGATTGTGCAGTAGTCAAAATTTTTTTAGACAAGACCAAAAGTTCAGTTCAGTTCAGTTCAGTCGCTCAGTCGTGTCCGACTCTCCGCGACCCCATGAATCACAGCACACCAGGCCTCCCTGTCCATCACCAACTCCCGGAGTTCACCCAAACTCATGTCCACAGAGTCGGTGATGCCATCCAGCCATCTCATTCTCGGTCGTCCCCTTCTCCTCACGCCCCCAACCCTTCCCAGCATCAGAGTCTTTTCCAGTGAGTCAACTCGTCGCATGAGGTGGCCAAAGTATTGCAGTTTCAGTTTTAGCATCAGTCCTTCAAATGAACACCCAGGATCGATCTCCCTCAGAATGGACTGGTTGGGTCTCCTTGCGGTACAAGGGACTCTCAAGAGTCTTCTCCAACACCACAGTTCAAAAGCATCAGTTCTTCGGTGATCAGCTTTCTTCACAGTCCAACTCTCACATCCATACATGACCACGGGAAAAACCATAGCCTTGACTAGACGGACCTTTGTTGGCAAAGTAATGTCTCTGCTTTTTAATATATTATCAAGGTTCGTCATAACTTTCCTTCCAAAAGTTACTCACCATAAAAAAAACAATAAATTATACTTCACCAAAAAATTTCTTCTAATCAAGAGATACCATCAAGAAAATGAAGAAGATAGTCTACAAAATTAACTGTACATGCTCTTCAATAACATATAGACTGACAGATGGGCAGACAGACAACTAAACTGAGGGACTGTTTCGGATTAAAGAAGACTAACAATAAATGACAACTAAAGGCAACATGATTTTGGTTTGGATCCTTGACTCCAGCAATTTTGCTGTCAAGGATGTCATGAAACAACCAATGAATTCTGAACAAGACTGTAGTTTAATAATAATTGTGTTAATAATAATTGTGTATCACTGTTAATTTACTGATTTTGATAATTGTACTGTGATTAAGTAAGAGGATGTTCTTGTATTTAGAAAACACTGAAGTATGAAATTAAGAAGTGACATCCCTGTTACTTAGTGTTAAATGGTTCAGAAAAAATAATTAGTATGTGTGTGTGTGAGAGACAGAAAAAGTTGACATGGTGATTGGTAAAATAACAGGGTGAAGGGTATATGGAAATTTTTTGGACTATTTTTGCAACTTTTCTGTAAGTCTTAAATTATTTCATAATAAATATTTAAAAAGGAAATGTCTAGACATAAAATATTCACAATACATATATCTGACAAAGGAATTATTTCCAAAATATATAAAATTTATATAAATCAATAATAAAAAGACAACCCAATTAAAAAATGGGAAAAGTATTTGAACAGACATTTCACCAAAGAATATATAGGGATGACAAATATACAAATGAAAAGTACTGTCATTAGTAATCAAATTACAAATTGGAAATGTAAATTAAAATCACAGTGAAATACTACTGCACACCCATTAGAATGACTAATGAAAAAGTTAAAGTAAATAGGAGAGAATATAGAGAAATAAGCACACAGTTGGTGGGAATGTACAGTGATGCATTTGTACTTTGGAAAACAACTTGACACTTTCGTATGATGTTAAAAGTACACCAACCTCATGATCCCGCATTTCTACTCTTAGATATCTTTTTCTCAAGAGAGATGAAAACATACATCATCAAAATGGTTTGTACACAAATGTTCATAGCAACTTTGTTTATAATAGCCCCAAATTGGAAATAAACCACATGTCCATCAATACATGAAGGGATAAACAGACTGTGATTTATTCAAACATGGAACACTACTCGGGTCTAACTTATTTGATATGATGAGGTGGCCCCCGCGGAATGGAGGTGTTTGAAGGGAACATGGTTTGCTCTGTCCCTCTTAGAGTTACGACACAGCGCAACAAGAAGTCACAGGCACCTAGAATTTCAACCCCTTGAGTGGAGGCTGAGCTCATGAGGTAAAGGTTTCCAGGGGAAGTGATTCAGAACCTCTGGGATGACTTCATGCAGTTTACTATTCACAAGATCAGAGTGACATTTAAATCATGCAGATGTACCCTGCTTGTCTGTGAGTGGACACAGCACACATCGGCAGTGCCACAGAGCAATAAATAACACATTTTAGAGGAAACAAGGGTATTTTACATGTCCATTTGACTCTTTGTGAAATGCGGCTTTTGAATTTGCCTTCTCTATTGAATTCCAATTTCTCACCAAGTAGCTGTATAAAGGAATTTATCTTTTTTCTTCGGCCTCTCCCCCACCTCCTTCCTTTCATTATTTTTCAGGCTTTCTCTTTCCTCTCCCTCCTCTTCACTTCTCTTCTCTGTTCCACCTCCTCCCTACTCTGGCTTGCCCCTGCCGTTTGGGGTGAGGGTGCAACTACCATTTTCTCCTGCCCAGTGTGGATTCAAATCCTCTGTATGTCGCATGGGTCCCACGGTTACCACGAATGCTTGTTTTGGCTGTGGAAGGAGAATGAGGAGAGAGATTGTAGGAAGCAGATCTGGGAGGTTCTTGAGGGAATTTTGGATGCAGGAGTCTCCTCCCACACACCTGACCCCATCCCTCAAACCTGCCAGTTGTACAGATAAGAAAACTGAGGCCCATAGTGGGGAGTAATGGGCTCATTTGGTTGTGTTTTTTTTTAACAAGGAGTGTAACTGGCACACTTGGCTTTTTTCTCTCTCTTTTTTTTTGTGGCTGCACTGTGTGATATGTGGGATCTTATTCCCCCAAGAGGGATTGAACCCATGCTCCCAGCAGCAGAAGCATAGAACCCTAACCACCAGACCACCAGGGAATGCCCTAGCTCTAATTTAAATGTAGTTCTGCTACTCACCAAGGACCACCTTCTGTGATCACGTTCTGGCTCTCTTTCTAGCCAGATGATCTGCCCCGAAGTTCCCCTGTTATGCCTTCAGCCTATTAAGAAGCAAGCTCAAGATTTTGCAGATCAAACTGAGGGTTTTGTGCTTTGGGAGAGATAAATCTTGCCCTTTCCTTAGAAGTTACTTCATAACAATCCCATGCAGTGCTTGTTATGTGGAGAGAGATACTGAGAAAATATGCGCCCTGTTGGTAATCATGGTTACTACCTTCAGGGCACTTGCTGCTGCTAAGTCACTTCAGTCATGCCCGACTCTGTGTGACCCCATAGACGGCAGTCCACCAGGCTCCCCCGTCCCTGGGATTCTCTAGGCAAGAACACTGGAGTGGGTTGCCATTTCCTTCTCCAATGTGTGAAAGTGAAAAGTGAAAGTGAAGTCGCTCAGTCATGTCTGACTCATAGCGACCCCATGAACTGCAGCCTATCAGGCTCCTCCGTCCATGGGATTTTCTAGGCAAGAGTACTCTGAGCAAAACACTGCAAAGCACTTGTAAATCAATTCATTTACTTTTCTAATTACGAAAGGGGAAACTGAGGCACAGGAGAAGTGGCCACCACCATAGAGCTAGGCTGGCGCTTAAGCTGGGTCTCTGTCACACCAGAAAGCTGGGCCCCCAGGTCCTTCTGGGGACTCAAGATCCTCCCACCAGACACCTGGCAGAGGGGTGTGAAACCTCAGGCCACCAGGGTTGCTGCTCTCTCTGTGACATCCTCATTCACCCCTCTCCCCTGCAGAATCACTGGGAAAGTTAACAGGCGTGGCGGGCGGGGGAGGGTTGTCTACCTGGGTCCTTGGACTCTTCAGTCAACATAAATTGATGAGGTCAGATGATGAATTCAGGCAGGGCTTTATTGGGACTCGTGCTGCACAAGGAAGTGAAAACTAGAAGCAGGTGCCCTTGCTCGCTCCTGCCTTAAGAGGGGTGAGGGCGGGAGGGATCTGTAGGTGGGGCTGAAGGGGTGGCTTAGGTGGTCTGCCTGCCCCCTGGGTGGTGCTGTGTGCAGGGAGCATGAGCAGGACCCTGCACACAGAAGTGGCAGTTGGGTTTGGACTTTTTGTATCTTATTGTTCATGATTTGCCCCAACTGTGCATGCCTGCAGTTATTTTCAGTCCCTTATAGTTTGTGGGAGGAAGAGAAGACTGTTGTTGGAGGAGACGTTTGTCCAGGTGCAAGCACTGCAGCAAAGTGTCCCAGGTCCCAGCCTGTCTCGGGAGAAACAATCTGAGGCCACTTATCCTGAATAGCTAGCTCTCAGATGGGTTGGCTACTGAAGAATCAGTAAATGCTCATCTTTCCATCACTGATGAGGTTAGCAGCCCGCCCCCCACCCCGGTTATCTCATTGGTTGACCCCCAAACAGCAATCAGCTGTGAGTTGAGGAAATCTTCCTTTTTGGTTTAGCTGTGCCTAGTGATAGGAAAGTTGGCAAAAAGTGTTCCTGGACCAGACCCATTTTATTCCTGATTGTAGCATCTGGCTCATCTGTAATTGTTATACTAGCCAGAGGATATTGGACATACAATACCACCATGTAGGGATCAAACAGAGAAGGCAATGGCAATCCACTCCAGTACTCTTGCCTGGAAAATCCAATGGACGGAGGACCCTGGTAGGCTGCAGTTCATGGGGTCGCCAAGAGTCGGACACGACTGAGCGACTTCACTTTTCACTTTCATGCATTGGAGAAGGCAATGGCAACCCACTCCAGTGTTCTTGCCTGGAGAATCCCAGGGATGGCGGAGCCTGGTGGGCTGCTGTCTGTGGGGTCGCACAGAGTTGGACACGACTGAAGTGACTTAGCAGCAGCAGCAGCAGTGATCAAACAGCTGGTTTAAGGGGTCAGGTATGGCCAGGCCATGCTCCATGTGCGTCTTTATGGGAGGCCAAATCAGAAAGGACAGGGTGGGTCTTCCTGAAGACTCTGGGTAACACAGCGATCCCTTTCAATCCCCATGCCCTGGGGGCTGCTGGGGAGCAGCAGTCTGTCCATGGTGGCCACTGCTGAGGCCCAGCGTTAGTTATTTCTCTACAGTATACATGCCCCTGTGAGGGAATTTTGAAGCCCAGGAGTACGGCTGCCTAAAGGTCCATCCATTTCACAAATATGTACTGAGCACCCACCATGTGCTTGGCTCACCTTGTCACACTGAAAAAGACCTCCTCCTACTCTTGTGAATTAGCTGGGACAAAGCCTCAAGGTCATAGCACAGCTATGCTCTTCCTGGAACAAAGGTTGACTCTCTTCTGAACTGTTTTGGGAACATCAGGAAGTATGCTGTGAGGGCTTCCCTGGTGGCTCAGATGGTAAAGAATCTGCCTGCAGTGCAGGAGACCTGGGTTCTATCCCTGGCTCAGGAAGATCCCTTGGAGAGAGAATGGCTACCTGCTCTGGTATTCTTGCCTGGAAAATCCTAGGAGGAGACTGACAGAAGAGATTGGTGGGCTACCAGTCCATGGGGTTGAAGAGAGTCAGTCAAGACTAACCGACTAACACTTTAACTTTCAGGAAGTGTGCTGAAGCTCAGTACAGTCACTGGGGTCTTGGGGAGATTCATAGCACTGTGACTCAAAGGGGTGCTTGGTGAGGGCCTCCATCAGCCACTCAACGCCTGGAAGGAGGGAGCTTACTGAGAGACCACGGCACATGTCTGGAATGACAGAAGGGGTATCGGGATTACAGTGCACACAGGAAGGAAACTCACAATGAAGGATGATGGGATGGTAACTTCTCAGTGGAGGATGGCTCTCTGCTCAGTGGCGGGGGGCGGGGGGAGTTATGCATAGGCTGCCGGGGTGAGAACCCTGGGAAAGCCTCGCAGCGCCGGGGAGATTAGGTGAAATGAGGTTGGTGCTGATGCTGAGTGCGTGGTTTTAATCTGTCCTTTATGGATCTTGGCTGCTTTAAGTGGTGATCTCTTCCTCACAAGGTATGGCAGTAGAGGGATTCAGGAGGCCCCTGCCATCTCTTGGTGGGAATGTTATTGATGCCAGTAGCCATGGTAACGGCTGTAGAACAGCCGTAGAGGTGTAATGATTTCTCACTGCATGCCTCCAGCCATTCATCCCCATGAGAGCCTGCAAGGCAGGCATGATTTTCACTCTAGGTGCCCAGAGGACCTTCTGTAGGGACCACGAACATAACAGTGAAGAAGCGAACTGGCTCTGGGTCTTGGAGGCCGAGTTCTCCTTGGCCCTGGTTGGAGGGTGTGTGGGGCTCAGACCTGGCAGGGAGATGTATAACAGGCAGGAATATTTCCTCTTGGATCACCTTCTCAGGTACTGGTTCCCTATGTGTGGTTTACTGAGATCCTGCTCAGGAGTTTGTTGAAAATACAGAACGCCAGTTTCCACCCCAAGCCTTCTGCATTCAACTACCTGGAAGTGGAGCCCAGGATTCTGCATTCTCAACAGGGCAATTTACAGGCATATTAAAGTCTCCAGTAGAGCTGAATAAATCAATAAGAGATGGAAAGAACACAGAAAAGAACTGTACAAAAAGATCTTAATGAACTGGATTACTATGATGGTGTGGTCAGAGCTAGACATTCTGGAGTGTGAAGTCAAGTGGGCCTTAGGAAGCACTGCTGTTAGTAAAGCTAGTGGATGTGATGGGATTCCAATAGAGCTATTCAAAACCCTAAAGGATGATGCCATCAAGGTATTGCATTCAACATGTCAGCAAATCTGGAAGACCCAGGAGTGGCCACAGAACTGGAAAAGGTCAATCCTCATCCTAATTCCCAAGAAGGGTAGTACTAAAGAATCGTCTAACCTTCAGACACTCATCTCCCATGCTAGGGAGGTCATGCTTATAATCTTGCGTGTTAGGCTTCAGCATTATGTGAACCAAGAACTTCCAGATGTCCAAGCTGGGTTTAGAAAAGGAAGAGGATCTAGAGGATCTCTAGATCAAATTGCCAACATTCACTGGATCATAAAGAAAGCAAAGGAATTCCAGAAAAATATCTACTTCTGTTTCATCGACTATGCTAAAGCCTTTGACTGTGTGGATCGTAACAAACTGTGGAAAGCTCTTAAAGAGATGGGAATACCAGACCATCTAACCTGTCTCCTGAGAAACCTGTATGCAGGTCAAGAAGCAACAGTTAGAAGCCTGTATGGAACAACTGATTGGTTCAAGATTGAGAAAGGAGTAAGACAGGGCTGTCTGCTGTCACCCTGTCTGTTTAACCTACAGCTGCTGAGCACATCATGAGAAATGCCAGGCTGGGTGAGTTATAAGCTGATTGTGAGTTACAAGATTGCTGGGAGAAATATCAACAACCTTAGATATGTGGAAGTTACCACTCTAACGGCAGAAAGCGAAGAGGAACTGAAGAGCCTCTTGATGAGGATGAAGAAGGAGAGTGAAAGAGCCAGCTTAAAACTAAATATTAAAACTAAGATCATGGCATCCGACCCATTACTGCATGGCAAATAGAAGGGGAAAAGGTGGGAGTCGTGACAGATTTCCTGTTCTTGGGCTCTAAAATCACTATGGATGGTGAATGCAGCCATGAAATCAGAAGATGATTGCTTCTTGCCAGGAAAGCTATGACAAACCTAGACAGTGCATTAAAAACCAGAGACATTACTCTGCCGACAAAACAGAGATATTACTCTGTCAGACAGTCAAGGCTATGTTCTTCCCAATGGTCACATACAGTTTTAAGAGCTGGACCGTAAAGAAGGCAGAGCACCAAAGAATTGATACTTTCAAATTGTGGAGCTGGAGAAGACTCCTGAGAGTCCCTTGGACAGAAAGTGTTAGAAGCCCTAACATCTGAGTAGCCATGATAGGCCTGAGACCTTGCTTAGGCCTAAGTTTGGATTTCCTGGAGACAGGGTGGAGGCTAAGTTAACAGAAATTCCTCCCTAAGAAGATCCCACCGGGCGCCAAAATTAAGAAACTCCTCCCTAGAAAAGTCCCACCAGCGCCAAAAATCAGGCCAATCAGAGGAAAAAGGGAAATCCCCCCAGAAAAACCCCGCGCGCGCATAAACTGGCCAATGAGCTTCTGCGTGCGCATGAACTGGCCAATGAGCTTCTGCCAGCTTGATCTTTTGAACAAAAATAGGTGCTTATGTAATCTAAGACTATAAAAACCGCTGTGACCTGGGCTCGGGGCTCTTGTCCCACTCCACTGCGCTGGAGGAGGCATGAGCCCTAGCTCGAGCTAGAAATAAACCCCATTCTTGCTTTTGCATTGCTGTGAGTGTCTTATTCTACCAGTATGGGGGGACCGGACTCAGGGCATAACACAAGGAGATCAAACCAGTCAATCTTAAGGGAAATCAACCCTGAATATTCATTGGTAGGGCTGATGCTGAAGCTCTAGTATTATGGTCATCTGATGTGAACAGTTGACTCATCAGAAAAGTCCCTGATGCTGGGAAAGACTGAGGGTAGGAGAGGAGGGCATCAGAGCAAGTCATGGCTGGATGACATCGCTGATACAATGGACATGAACTAGGGCAAATTTTGGGAGATGGTGAGGGCCAGGGAGGCCTGGCATGATGCAGTTCATGAGGGTTGCAAAGACCTTCACGAATGGGTGACTGGACAACAACAAAGTGGCCATCCTCCACTGCAGGGTGTAATTCCTACCTTGGACAGTTTCTACTTTGTTCTACAGAAAAGGTTAAAGTATTGGGAAGACTTGCATACAGGAATATAATTTTGTGTTCTTGGCAGGAGGTGAATTATTTATATTCAAATTTCCTCTGGAAGCAAAGGAACACAAATGAAGATTCCTGATAACTAGAATTGCTAGGAGGTGACTTCAAAAAATATCCCAGAGAGAGGGTTGAAACCTCATGACACTCTTCAGCAGTCAGTGTAAATCCAAACAATGGCAGAGTTTCTCACAAGTGAAAAAGGCCACCTCGAGGAGCCCGAGGCATCCCAGCCTTTGCATTGTAAGCAAAGCTTTTGCTGTGACAGTCTCTTGCAGGGTTCAGAGAAGGCCTACCTGACTGCAACCTATGACGTGATGATGATATGTGTGTGTTCAGTCACGTCCAACTCTTTTCGACTTCATGGACTGTAGCCTGCCAGGCTCCTCTGTCCATGGAACTCTCCAGGCAAGAATACTGGAGTGGGCTACCATTTCCTACTCCAGGGGATCTTCGTGACCCTGGGATCAAACCCTAGTCTCTTTTGTCTCCTACATTTCAGGCAGATTCTTTACCACTGGGCCGCCTAGGAAGCAGACACCAGGTTAAATGCCACCTTGCCTGGACACCCAAGGGGATGTTGTGGGGAGTGAGCAGAAACCCCAGAGGTACCTAGAATAATTATTAAAAATGAATACAGATAATTTATAGAGAAAGTAAGTAGATCATTGTCCAGGGAGCAGAGGTGTGAGACATGCCTTGGAAACAGCTATTGGTAGAACTTGATGTGTTTCTCAGGGTCTCAGCCACAGCAAAACAGCAACGGAAGTGTTTCTCTGCTGGACACGAGGTGTAGGTTAAATATATTAACAAAGAGAGCAGATGTGAAAATGGAGGAGGAGGGAGAGCATTCTTCAAATAATCTCACAGAGCAACCCCAGAACTGAAAGTCCCTGGACTGCCATCCTGCAAATCTGAGCCCTTGGGAAGTAAAGGAAAAAGGCCTCCCAGTAAGACATAGTCCTCTTCTGGAGGCTGGGGATTGGAAACAGGGCATAAGCAAGAGTCTGAGGTTGGTCATCTAGCCCCAGAATATTCCCGGAACCCTGAATGGCCCAGTGTGGTCCTTCTTTTGGAAGATGGTGAGCCTACTGTGCCAGGAAACCCACACAGGAGAGGCAGCCCTGGAATGTGGCAGGGCATGCGCTATTCCTGGTTAGTTCTGAAGATCACAGGACAGCATCCCTCAGATGGAATCAGTTGTCTACCCTAGGCCTCGTCTGAAGGGCTGTAAAACAACACCCTTCCCCGGCCCTCACCTTCATCCTTTCCAGTCCGGCCAAAGTGACATGCAGAGGGCAGGCTGTCAGCAAGGGCAGGCTGGAACTCTTGGGCACTGGCTGAAGCTCCTGTCCACAAGCAGAATTTCTTCCTCATCAGAGAACCTTCAGTTCTACTCTTAAGGCCTTTCAACTGATTGAATCGGACCTAACCAGATTATCTAGGATAATCTCTCTTATGGACAACTAGTTATGGAGTTTAATTATACCTACAAAATACCTTCATTTTAACACCTAGCTATGCATTGGAGAAGGCAATGGCAAGCCACTCCAGTACTCTTGCCTAGAAAATCCCATGGTTGGAGGAGCCTGGTAGGCTGCAGTCCGTGGGGTCGCTAAGGGTCGGACACGACTGAGCGACTTCACTTTCACTTTTCACTTTCACACACTGGAGAAGGAAATGGCAACCCACTCCAGTGTTCTTGCCTGGAGAATCCCAGGGACGGGGGAGCCTGGTGGGCTTCCATCTATGGGGTCACACAGAGTCGGACACAAATGAGGTGACTTAGCAGCATGCATTGGAAGGACTGATGTTGAAGCTGAAGCTCCAATACTCTGGCCACCTGATGTGAAGAGCTGACTCATTGGAAAAGACCCTGATGTGGAGAAAGAATGAGGGCAGGAGGAGAAGGGGACGACAGAGGATGAGATGTTTAGAATAGATGGAATCCATCACAGATTCAATGGACATGAATTTGAGCAAACTCTGGGAGATAGAAGAAGACAGAGGAGCCTGGCGTGCAATCAATATTCCACGAGGTCCCAAAGAGTCGGACTTGACTTAGTGACTGACCCACCCCCACCCCCACCTAGACTAGTGTTTAAATTTCTGGGGGCTATAACCTAGCCAAGGTGACACGTAGAAAAAAGACCACTGGTTTCCCTGAGAGTTTAATTAGACATACTGGAAGTGGGGTGTCTCTCACCTTCACTGTCAAAGGCTAGTTCCACTGAATATACAATTCCTTGTTACAGGTTTTTGTTATTTTCCTTTTTTTACGCATTTTGTTCTTCCAACATCTGGTTTCCATAGCTTTTGTTGAGAAGTCATTAATACCGTGTCGTCGTTTCCTGGAATGTAACACACTGTTCTTTGGCCGCTTTCAAGATTTTCTTGTTATCATCATCTTTTTAACAGTTTGACTACAATGTGCCTGGAGTGGTTTTCTTTGTATTTATTATGCTTAGGCTTATTTAGGCTTCTAGAATCTACTAATTTTTTCACCCCATTTTGGAAGTTATCAGTCATTGTCTCTAAATATGTTTTTTCTCTTCTCCTCTCTCCTCTTTTAGGTCTTTGATTTCACATATTTTGAAAATGTTTGAAACCATACCACAGGTCTCTGAGGTTCTGTTTACTTTTCTGAAATACCTTTTTGTTTCTGTTCTTTTTGTTGAATTGGGTAATTTTTTTCAATATATTTTCAAGTTCAATGATTCTTCTGCTTTCTCCTTCTGCTGTTCAGTCCTTTTAGTATGCTTTGTTATATTTTTCAGCTCTAGAATTCTTTTTGTATTTTTAAGACCTCCTTTTATCTATTGAGATTCCCTACTCATTTTTTCCATTGATTTTCCTTTAATTCCCTGTATTTATGATTATTGCTTTGAAGTTTGTTAAATACAACATCTAGATTCAAAGTTTCTATTGATTCTTTCAGCCATTAGAATGAAACTCATTTTCTTGTGTCTCTGCATGTCTGCTAAGTTTTTTGATTCAAAATCAGACACTGTAGGCAATATATTCTAGCAGTGTTGAAGCTTGTTGTGTTCTTCAAGGGGGGTTTTTGTTTATTTATTTTCGGTCTGCTGGTTTGTTTTTCTGTTCCAGTAATAAGTTAACTTGCTGTACTCAAACTGCAAACTTTTCTCTCCTATAGTATGAAGCAACTCACATTTTTATTCTGTTCGTAATGGCTTCTCATTGCTGCTTTATAATTCTGGCACCTTGGGTAGTTCCCTTATGTCTACATATCTTGGTGGCAGATTCTGAAGCTCACTCTTTCCTTGTTTAAATCTTCAACTGCACTGCCAGCCTCAGACTCTGTCCCCTGATGTGGTAGTCCCACAGGATTATATTACTGCTGCCCAAGCTGTATATGACGTGCAAATACACAACAGGCAGCCAACACACGGACTTTGCTCCACGCAGCTGTATGTCATAAAATTCCTGTTTTCTGCTTTGTTGTTTGTTTCAAACAGAGCTCCCTGAGTCCTCCCTTACACATGCTTATATAGTTTAGTGATCAGTCAGCAATAAAAACAGTTAATGCTCAGTTTTTATGACTCACTCTGACTGTGGTTTCTTGCTCCCAAGATATCTTTAAATTGTCACTTCTTTTCCAGCCTTGAATTCTTATCTCTGGCACCTGGAGCCAGTCAGCGTACAGTTTTCTGTGGCCTTGGCCGTGAAAATTGGGAAGTGCCCTTAAGCCAGAGTGTCACCACCTCACAAATCTTACCTCTTCTAGATGCAGTTTTTGGAGAATAAACTCTCCATATCCTATATGCTTTCGAACATTTTTATTGTGGTTTTAAATACCTATTGACTTTTATTTAATATTTATTTTTATTTATTTGGCTGTGCTAGGTTTTAGCTATAACATTGATCTTCAATTTGGCATTCAAGATATTTAGTTGCCACATTTTAACTCTCAGCTGTGGGATCTAGTTCCCTGACCAGGGATCGAACCTGGGTCTCCTGCATTGGAAGCGTTGAGTCTGGGCCACTGGGCCACCAGGGAAGTCCCACCTGTTGACTTTTAAAAATATTTTATCCAGGTCATAAAATTGTTATTGTGAAAGGATTTGCATTAGCACTTCACATTGCCATGTTTCTGGAAGTTCTCCAAATAGTTTTAATTTGTAGCTCTCTTAACATGAGTGAAGTTAAACATCCTTTAGAGCTTTTAGGTTTATTCTTATATATTTTTTATGTCCTTTGCCTATTTTCTGCCATGTTTTTGGTCATTTTTTCCCCTTCAATTTTTAAGAGTGCTCTATATTTTAGGAACATCAGCCCTTTGTAATACACTAAATTTCCATTTATATTTGGGTCTGTTTCTAGACACTATTTTATTCCATTGGTCTCCTTGTCTTGTGTTAGCACCATCCAGTTTTAAGCATGAAGATGTTATCATGTTTCATGTGTTATCACTAGTCCCTCTCATGTCTTTTTTTTAGTATTTTCAAGTTAGTGTCATGTATTTATTTTTCTATATGAACTATACTACCAACTTCTCAAGTCTTATAAAATATTTGGTATTTTTTAATTGGGACTATGTCACATTAAAAAATGAACTCAGGGAGAACTAATAATTTCACGATGCTGAGCCATTTTATCTAAAAACAAGGGCTGTTTACTAAGTCTAATTTTGTGTCTTTCAGGAGTGTTTAAAGTTTCTCTCATGTGTTTTGCATATTTATTAAGTTTACTCAGGTTACAGGAGATCCTCATCACTGGTGGACTCCCATATCTGTGATTCACCTAGTCACTAAAGCGTCTCTGTGACTCCAAAACCAGTACTCAAAGCATTTTGTAGAATATGCGTATGCTCAGAGCGGTGGTGAAAACTTAGGTCATCTTTCTGCCTCTCATTTCACCTCTCATACGGTAAAAAGATGTCCTTTTCATGGCATATTTAGTGCCATATTTTTTCACATTTTTGTTTACTGCTGGTGATTTCACTGTTTAAAATGAAGTAGAGTTGAGGTGCTGTCTAGTGTTCCTAAGTGCAAGAAGGCCGTGATGTGCCTTACAAAGAAAATACATATTCGCTTCCTTCAGATAGGAGTTTTAGTGCTGTTGGCCATGAATTCTATATTAACACATCAACAATACATATTAAATAAAGTGTCTTTAAACAGAAAGACACATAAAAGGAGGTTAGATGTTGATCAGTTGGTGGAAATGATGTGACCAGAGGCTCATAGGAACCTAACCCCTAAGAACCGTAATTCAGTATATGCTAAATTTAGTTTTAGAGGTAACTTTATAGAATCTAAATGCCATTCAAAATATGAGATTTATGAGAATTGACTATATTTAATTCTCTTAGTTGCTGCTGTAAATGAGGTTTTCTCTATCAATATATCTCCTAATTGATCATTACTTGTATATATGAAAACTATATTGATTTTCATAGTTTTATTTTCATACAGAAACTGTATGATTTCTGTATACTAAATTTCTATCCTGCCACCTCACTGAATTTTTTTTGGTTTTAATTAGTACCAATATTATCACTTATTCTCTCAAGTTTTTCAGGTATATTCTCTTTTCATGTGAAAATATAATTTTCTTTTTCAATTCTATTCTCTTAACTAATTTTCTCATCTAATTGTCTTGGCTGCAACTCCTCCCCCCTTTTAATAAGGATGGTTTTTCATCTATGTTGAACTGCTCTGAGTTAGTAATGGACTAAGTTATTGCACAGACTCTCAGAGTTGAAAGGAACTTAGAAGTAATGTTGGGGATTCTGTCATTTGATGCATGAATCTTTTTTTACATCACTCAAGTGGTCATCTGGTCTCTTCTCAAACCATCTGTTCCCCTTCTTCTTCTGAAGAAGAGCTTATCACCCTGTACTCATTCCACATAGCTCTGTGTGGCTATCAATCCTGATGCCTCTGCTCCTGGCTCTTAATCCAAGCTAATTATAAAGGGTAGCTAAAATCTGTATATATAGCTATTATTTTTTAACAGATCTAATCTCTTTTATTACTTCTTCTGTCATATGCTAAAAGTGCAGATTTATTCAGTGAAAATCAAATACACAAGTTACCTGAGGCAATGCATACAGATGCACATGTAAGGATGGCTGGTAATGCATCTCCTGCCTTTGCTGAGCCTGGGAACTGTTTCTAGACAGTATATCAGGCACACACAGGGCTCACTTTGTCTGTTTCTCAGAGATCAATGCTTCTGTCCAATTTTTTGGAAACTGTTACATACATTTTTATCAGGTGGTTTAGTTGTTTCAGGTGGGGAATGGGGATATGGGTAGAAATCTAACTTCTGTTATTCCACATTGGCTGGAAGTGGAAATACATCGATTATTGCAGTTTTCCCAGCACAAAGAACTGGGCATTATCACTGAAGGACAACACGTTGAACATATCACTTAACGGCATTGAGCATATCCTGCACTGTAACGTAATATCAATATACTATTATGAATATTTGTCCTGTAGTTCATCTTTGCATCCCCATGGAAATGGAGAGAGGCAGAATAGTATAATGGTCTCTCTGCAGCCTGGCTCACTGTCAGCACTCAACTGTTACTGAATAGTTGAATGGATATGTGCAGGCTCACGTGAGTGCACACAGGCATGAAAGAATCACTATGACCAAGTCAATGGCTTTCCTTCCCCATCAGTCCTCAGCTACACAGACCAAACCCAGACGACTGCTCCTGGGCGACAGGACGCCCAGTGATAGGACACTCTCCCAGCCTTGTTCCAGGTAACTTCCTTACTTCTCAATTCCTTCCTCCTTGTATTACTGATGCATTTTAACCTCATGCTGAGTCAATGTCCCTTTTTCTTTCATATTTTTGGAACTGGATTCCTCCTTGAAATTCTTCACCATAACCCTGGTGACCCCCACTAGCTTTTAGGACTGTAAGGCATCACTTTTAATTAGATTATGAATTTTAGAGTATCACAACACTGCCCCATCTTTTCTATTTGGAGAAAGCATCCAATATTTTTCTTATTAATAATCTGTACCCTATTATTATATAGCCCCAGGGCTATTACTGACTAGGAGAGGAGAATTTGGGAGACTATTTTATTTTTAAAATTAATGAGGCTGAGACTTCACTGGTGGTCCAGTGGTTAAGAAACTGCCTTCCAATGCAGGAGATGCAGGTTTGATCCCTGATAGGGGAACTAAGATCCCAAATGCTGCAGGGCAACTAAGCTCTCAAGCCACAACTAGACAGCCTGTGTGCTGTAACTAGAGAAGCCCACACATCAGTGGAGACCCAGTGTAGCCAAAAAACAAATAAATAAACAAACAAACCTTCTCATCACTCATCTCCAGGAAGCTGCAAGGAGAACTGCTTTTCCCAACATCTACACTGAGAGGGGAAACAATAAAATTAATGAAGCTAATTTTACTAAACAATTATTGAACAGAAGTGAATATTTTTGTATGTCTTTGCCAAAATGTGTTCAAAGAAAACAGTAACAAACAGCCCAATAGTTTTGAAATGTTTCCAATGTAAGAGTCTTTATTCTGGTTCCACGCTCAATTAGAAGTACCTACAACAGACTTTAGACAAAAATAATTAGGGAGGGCTCAATAAAAATTTTCAGACAACAACAAGATAGGTAATGTTCAGTTTTACAGCTCTCAGACAAGTTACTAGGTCTTGATTTCAGTTCTAACATTTAATGATAAAATCTCTGATTATGATGAGATAATCAATGTAAAATGAGATTGCCAAGCTTGGATTAGAACTACAGAATTTCAAGATTAGAACTACAGATTTCAAAAACTTGAAAATCCTATGAGGGTAATCTGTCAGATTAAACTTCTGTGTGTGTGTCTACTGGAAGATGGTATTCTATCAGTGTTATGAGGACAAGGGAAATAATAGGATAAAGAATGCCCCAGAAGAGTCAGAACCAATAGGCTCAGGTGGAGGGCGGCAGGGACGGCCGCCTTTGTCACAAGCAGGGAAGGCGAGGATAGAAGGGGTGTGGCCTTACCTCAGCAGAGGGGCTAGTCCCATGGTGCCGGGTGGCTGAGGGCAGCCCTGAAGGACGCTGGTTCTCGTGAACGAGGACGGCTCTAGGCTGCTTTCAGGTTTCTCAGGGTGCCACTCAGCCCTCGGCTGCGG
The DNA here is from genome assembly GCF_049115385.1 of Moschus berezovskii. Lineage (NCBI taxonomy): Eukaryota > Metazoa > Chordata > Mammalia > Artiodactyla > Moschidae > Moschus > Moschus berezovskii. Next base: position 105,213,333 of record NC_142470.1, read on the forward strand.
GTCGCTTGAGGAGGGCAGGGCAGGGCTTTTCCAGGTGTGGGTGTGGCAGCGATGGCACAGCTGGTTGACTCCTAGACCCCAGGCTGAGGACATTCTCTGGGGAAGTGATGTCAGCATTACTTAAGGGTGTTTGAGTTTTTGCTGTGCTGGGGCCTAAACTGACCCAGAAACTGGGGTGTGAGCTCACATGCACTATCCTTGAGAGAGACTTCAGGGTGTTCCTGGGAGACATGATGTCCCCCTCGCAGCTTGGGCCTAGGGTGTCTCTTAGGGTGGGAGTCTCGGGATGTGTTGCCATGGGAAGAGTCATCTGAGTCTGAGGAGACCACCTCCTGGAGAGGTAGCCTCTTGCTGGCTTTCTTTTTCTTCCGTCTAGGGTTCTCCTGTTTTGTAGCTTGTAAATCCCCTGTGTTAACGTCTTTGATTGGCCATACTAGGAGAGGAGAGTTCTTTGTGTCCGTATCTTCCCTAGAGAAAGAGGCAGAGAGAGAGAGAGAGAGAGAGAGAGAGATAGGGGTTATGCTGGTTTCGATGGCTGCTGTGTCTACAGAGATGTTCAAGTTAAGAAATAACGAGTGTGGGTAAGGATGTGGAGAAAAAGTAACCCTTTGCACTGCTGGTGGGAATGTAAACCGGTAGTGCCACTATAGAAAACAGCATGGAGGTTCCTCAAAAAATTAAAAGTAGAACAATATTTTTGATCCAGCAATTCTACATCTGGGCATACAGCCAAAGAAAATGAAATCAGTATCTTGAAGAGGTATCTGTATTCCCATGTTCACTGCAGCATTATTTACAATTGCCAAGATATGGAAACAACCTAGATGCCACTGGTGGATGAATGGATAAAGAAAATGGGACATATATGGAATATTATGTAGCCATAAGAAAGAAGGAAATTTGCCATTTGTGACAACATGGATGGATCTTGAGGGCATTATGCTAATTGAAATATGTCAGACAGAGATAGACAAATACTATATGATCTCACTCATATGTGAATCTAAAAAGAGCCAAACTCACTGAAAGGGACAATAGCATGGTGGTTGCCAGGGTCTGGCAGCAGGGGGAGGGGAGAGAGGGGTTGGTGGGAGAAACAGGGAGATGTTGGCCAAAGGGTATAAAAAAATAAAATATATTGGGTGGTTTATTTATGTTGAAGTGTTGCCCTTCAAAAAAGGCACCTTGGGAATACCATGATCCCATCTCAGCCATGTCATCATGGCACACCATTTCAGGAACTTGCCTTTTTCAGAGGCTTCAGGGCAAAGTAAGGACACCAGCTGCCTGGTATTCAACCTTATTTTGTTCCCATAATCAGTATCTGCCACCTTGATCACCCACCTTTCATGCTGAATAACTTTGACCATGGTTGTTTCAGATCCTTTTGGAAAGTGTCAAGAAAAAAACCAGTAGAGTGAGAAAAGATTTTTAGTATTTTTAAGTAGAAAATGTCATCAATCAAATCCCTCTTCAGTAGTCTGAATCTCAAACTACATGTGATACTTTGCAAAGACTGGCTCAAGGACTCAGAAGGTAATTCCCAAGAGAATTAAAAAATTGGCCTGACCACTTTACACCCATTAGAATAGCTATTGCTGAAAAAAGAAAAAACAAAACCAAGAAGTAACAGGAGCTGATAAGGATGTGGAGAGATTGGAATCCTTGTGATAGGAATGTGAAATGGTACAGCTGCTGTGGGAAACAGTGTGGCAGTTCCTCAAAATACTAAAAACAGAATTATATAATCCATAAATTCCACTTATTCCCAGAAATAAGTGGAATTTATTCCCAGGGGCCCAAACAGATATCTTTACATGGTGACTACTCTTGAAATGAGGAACTAAGGATGGTTTTTATAGTCTTTTTGTCTTTAATTCCTAAATTATATCGACTATGCACTACTTTTGGAATAGGAATAAAACAATATAAGAATATGACTGCAATGTGGGAGACCTGGGTTCGATCCCTCAGTCAGAAAGTTTCCCTGGAAAAGGGAATGACTACTCACTCCAGTATTCTTGCCTGGAGAATTCCATGGACAGAGGAACCTGGTGGGCTACAGTCTATGGGGTTGCAAAGAGTCAGACATGACTGAGTGACTAACACACACACACACACACATACACACAAGTTGTCAGGATTAGAATAAAAATGGGTTAGGGTTTTGATCAAGGAAAAGCCTTTAGATAAACCAAGCAGATGCTGGGCCACTTTATCATACTTTCCAAAATGACTGATGTTGAAGTTCAAGATATTCCACAAGGAAATGTCCGCTCATGGGATGGCCAGCAGAGAAGGTGTGAAATGAATCTGATGTGAAAGTTCTTATCCATTCCCCCCCAATGCACCCTCACTATGCTCGGCGGGGAGGGGAAGGGTGGCCATCTCCTCACTTCAGTCAGGGGACATTCTCCACCAGTACATCTAGAATGACCCTGCTAGGTGGTTCTCTTCTGCCCTGTATGTATTCCGCCGCTCAGTCACATCCGACTCCTGACAGTTTTGGACTGTAGTCTGCTATGCTCCTCTGTCCATGGAATTTTTCAGGCAAGAACACTGAAGTGGGGTGCTATTCCTTTCTCCGGAGGATCTTCCTGACCCAGGGATTGAACCCACATCTCCTGCATTGCAGGCAGATTCTTTACTGTCTGAGCCACCAGGGAAGCTTAAGCCAAAACTGAGTTAAATTTAGTGCTCTATTGTCTTCCACTATAGAGTTAACTCAGTTACACAATAAACAGGCCAACACTACAGGGGGTGTCTGGGGAGGCAGACACTGTCTTCACTGGCTCTCCAGAGAAGCTGGTTTGACTTCAGGGAAGAGTTCTGAGCTGTATTTCCTTGACCAGGCATTGTCAGCTTGCCCATATTATTGCTGGTTCCCTGAGGCCTCAATTCTGCCCTAAGTGTGTCTCTGTCAGTAAGACCATCTTAATAAATGAAGAACACGGGGACCTCTTCGGTGTGCACTGAAGAGATATTTGATGAGGATCAGGAGGACCCGGGGTTTTGACAACAGAAGGGGCAGAAAGTGGAGAAACTGGTAAGAAAAGGAAGTTGCTGGGTTTTCCTGGTGGTCCAGTGGTGAGAGAATGCCTGCCAATGTGGAGGACATGGGTTCGATCTCTGGTCTGGGAAGATTTCATATGCCTCGGGGCAGCTAAGCCCACACACCACAGCAACTGAGCCTGTGCTCTAGAATCTGTTCTCTGTCATAATAGAAGCCACCGCAATGAGGAGCCTGAGCACTGCAACTGGAAAGTAGCCCCTCCTCACTGAAACTAGAGAAAGCCCTCCTGCAGCAACAAAGACCCAGCACAGCTGAAAGAAATCAATCATTTGAAAACAAAGCAAAGGCAGCTGCCATCCAAATGGCCCTCAGGGGTAACGGATCTCCACGACTGTGTTCTGGTCCCAAGAGCTACACACCTTCTGAGGACAGGTAATGGCATCTTCCCCTCTAGATATGGCAGGGCACTCAATCACAGGGTTACTGCTGAACTGCTTATCTTTTAGGCCTTGGAAGCGAGGCTCCTGATCTGAACAGAATGGACCGAGGCTGCTAATGACATACAGAGGCTTAATGATTTCAGAGGCAAGCTCCTTTAAAGGGAAAAGTAGTCAGTGGTGACTAGGCGAGATGGTGGGAAGTGATTCATCTCGGGTAATGTCAGAGTCTGAACTGGATCTTGAAGCTTTAATCAGTGACTATGTCCCTGCTGTCAGGAAGGCAGTGTGAGGCCAGGCTACATGGATAAAGGGATGAGTGTTCAACAACATGGAAATTATCGTAGCCTGTGGGGGCACAGTCTTAATTCAAATAGCTTGATGGAAAATTACTAAACTGCTCAAAGAATGATAACGAGAGGCTAGTATTTTGTGTAATAGGAATTAAGAGCTGGCCACAGACCCAGACAAACCACATCTGAACCCTTGGAGGAGGGTCTCCCCCACCAGAACTCTTATCACCAACTGCATCCCACAAAGTCCACACGGTTACAATCACACATCAAGGAAAGATCACTCTTGCCTCCAGGATCTCATGATCAACACCCTACTTCAGATGCCCAATGATTTTCCCTCAGCACAGAGATAATAATTAGTTTACTCTGGCTTTCCTGAGATCACATGTAGAATGTTGCTAAATTTTTTTCAAGAAATCAGACTTCCTCTACAGTGAATTTTCTTAAAGAGGAAGCTTGAAGGCAATCTGCCCGAGTTGTGCTCTGTCAAGACGAAAGGGAAGGACTTCCCTGGTGGCACAGTGGATAAGAATCCGCTTGCCAATGAAGCAGACATGGGAAGATCCCACATGCCATGGGGCAATTAAGCTCTGCACCACAGCCATAGAGCCTGGGCTCTAGAGCTGTGCTCTGTGATAAGAGAAGCCACCACAGTAAGACTGCACACCACAGCTAGAGGACAGGCCCTGCTCTCCACAGCTGGAGAAAACCTGAGCACAGCAACGAAGTCCCAGCGCAGCAATAAATAAATAAACTTAAAAAAATTTCAATAAAGGAAGGGAAGATGGATTCCAGCTCTGTTGGGATGGTTTTCCAACCAGTTCCATTGCATCAGGAGCATGGATTCAGTTGCCAGAGCTGCCCTGCCCAGAGGAGCATGTGGTCCCCAGCTGTGGGTGTTTGAATACCAGTAGGGGCACGTCCTTTCACTGGAGGAAACTGGAAGTCCGAGCATTAAGCCCATCAGGCACACTCTCCTGGAAGGAGCGAGAAGCCACAGCCTTCTGATGTGAACAGAATCCCGGGGGAGGTAGTCAAGGAGACTGAGGATGTGAATCTCCTGCTGGTGAGAAGGGAGGATGCCAAAAAGTGGGGAACATTCCTTCTGGTCCACTTGCTTTGGGGAGTTAGAAAAAATTACATGTGTGTTTTCTAAATGGGGAAAGCCATAGACAGGTTAGGGGATATTCTCGCAAAGAACAGAGATCTCTGATGTTTTGAAATATAGAAAAAGCTCAGGTACTTTTCTGAAGGTAAGGCATGGCAAGAGTGGTCATTTCCCTCCACCAGAGACACCTCTTTCAGAAGTGCCATCAGAGAACAGAGTCATTGGGTTGCAAAGGAAAGATGAAATTGGAACAGCTTCACAAACATGGTCATACTAAAATTAGCTCCTTTAAGGACTACTTATTTGGAATTTAGTGAACTTGGTAACATAGTTTGCAAATCAAACTTATTATGAGGCTTTAAGAATCATTTCAGTGTCAAATTTTGAACTGAAAATGAAAAATTTGTATCAGCTGCAGCCATATTCAATCAATGTTGAACTCTTCATCTTTCAAATAGTGCTCTTCCTGCCTTTCACTATGTAACACCCTCATGAGGAACCAGAAGAGGGCTTGCTGAAAATACTCTGTCAGCCCCAACTGAAGACCCCAAGAAGGAAGAAAAAAAGGAGGGACAGAGGGTGGAAAGTTGGATATCTAGCACTCTGGTCCATAGCTGCTTGGGGCCATGTACCCCTGGTCTCACCAACCCCAAATGGTTGGTTACAGTGGATTTGATATTTTATTTTTTTATTTTATATTTCATTATTTATTTATTTTTAATATAAATTTATTTATTTTAATTGGAGCCTAATTACGTTTTTTAATACAATATAATATACAATATTGTATTGGTTTAGCCATACATTGACATGAATCAGCCATGGGTGTGCATGTGTTCCCCATCCTGAACCCCCTCCCGCCTCCCTCCCCATCCCATCCCTTTGGGTCATCCCAGTGCACCAGCCCTGAGCACCCTGTCTCATGCATCGAACCTGGACTGGAGATCCATTTCACATATGATAATATACAGGTTTCAATGCCATTCTCCCAAATCATCCCACCCTCGCCCTCTCTCACAGAGTCCGAAAGACTGTTCTATACATCTGTGTCTCTTTTGCTGTCTCACATAGAGGGTTATCATTACCATCTTTCTAAATTCCAAATATATGTGTTAGTATACTGTATTGGGATTTGATATTTTAAAACAAAATTTAGTCAAGTGATGTCCTGTTGGAGTTGTAACCTACAATTCATTTCTTTAATTAGTCTTTCGAAGAAAGCACCATAATTTTTTTTAATGTTCTCATTTAGTGCAATGGTGTGAAGATCTGCTAAAGAACAACCAAAGGGAGGTGGTACATTTAGAAAGTGAGTGAGAAAGAGAATGAAATCATGGTTGCCAGGGGGCAGGGGAAGGATTCAAAGAAGGTATAGTTAGGGAGTTTGGGATGGACATGTACACATTGCTGTATTTAAAATGGATAGCCAACAAGGACCTACTGTGTAGCACAGAGAACTCTGCTCAATGTTATATAGCAGCCTAGATGGGAGGGGAGTTTGGGGATGAGAATGGATACCTGTGTATGTATGGCTGAGTCCCTTTGCTGTTCACCTGAAACTATCACAACATTGTAATTGGCTATACCCAAATCATACAAAGTAAAGATATCTTAGGAAAAAAAAAAAAGAGCAGGTAAGAAAGAGCTTCTAATGAGAAAGGACCTACCAGAAGGAAATTCCAGTGTAGATACAAAATCAGACCTACGCCTTTATTCTGTGTGCTCACATCTGCCAGCTCCGATTATGGAAACAGAGACAGATTAAGCTCTGAATTTAGCAGGCTGGATGCGACCTCAGCTTAGGAGAATTAAATACTGTCTCTTGCTAGCAGAGAGGCAGCCAGAGCAACAAAACAGTGGAAATTACAAAGGGGGACAAGAGGGTCAATGAATATTTCTGCTGTGTAAAGAACAGAAGCTGGGGTAGGTCACTAGCAGTGGGGAGTTTTAAATAAGGCGTGGGGCAGCACTAAGGTAGAAAATAACAAAAGGCTTTAATTTTAATTCTGAAATAGTGAGTGATAATCTCGAGTTTAATGAAGATGGTTGATACCTAGACCCATGTATCCATATTCCTTTATCAGGTACTGTAATTTGGATATCAAATTGTTTGAGTAGGATTTTGAGATGAACAAAAAACAGTGCTATCATTTTAAAATGAAATATTCATCTAGAAAAAGGACTGTAACATCTATTTTCAACAATCATACCTAATAAAAGCTTTTCTGTGGAACTACACGCCCCTCAAGGAGTCTTGCTGGGCATCCCTTAGTATTTGTTCATCTGTTCATTCTTCGAATTGTCCTTGGGTACATCTTGCAGGCTGGACCCTGGCAACCAGGATATAGAAGTAGATCCTGGCCCCTGCTTTCAAAGACTCATGTTCAGTAAGAGTGATGACCATGAAAGTACATGGCCCAAGACAAGGCAACAGTCTCATAATGAAAATGTTTACAGGAGGCAGTGGGATCACCTCATCATAGAGGACTGGAGTCCCAGAACATCACACAGGGGTGATGGGATGCTTGCTGTTGATACTGGAATTCCCCAGGCAGCCAAGGGCAAGAGTAGCATTCCAGGGAGGGAATACTTAGCCTATGCAGAGGCACAGGGCTTTCAAAAAGCACAGCATGGGGAAAAAACTGCAAGTTTATAAATTTAGTATGGTTAGTATGCAGAGGGCTTTTGGGAGGATAGTTGGGGAGTAGCTAGGGGAAAAGTAAGGCGTTAGGTAGGCTTGGTTCAGGTCAACAAGAAGCTAAGCTAGGTTAAGAGGAGGCATTTCAGGGAGGAGGGAGCTTTAGTGCGGGAGGGACGAGAGCAGATTTGCCTGTGAGGGAGATTCTTCGGCCCAGGCCTCAGGGTAGATGGCTGGACAGCAGGGCAGGAGGAAGCCTCCAGACCTAAGGTAGCACATGTGCAGCGGTGCTGGGGAATATTTGCAAGCTGTTTATAGAATATGTCTGTCTTTAAATAAACCCACTTCTTACCTATGACTTTGTCTCACGAATTCTTTCTGCAATGAGACATCAAGAACCTGAGCTTCGTTAAGTCCTGAGACCAGGAGTGTGGTCTCAGTTAAAAGACAGTGGGTTCAAGTTCCAGTCTGGGTTGTGTGGTTTCAGATCTGGGTAATGAAGGGAGTCCAGGGTAGTTGACTGAGCAAGGACCCCAGACAGTGGGGTACAGATCTATTAGGGGAACTACTGACTGAAACCGCCTGTCCTGGCCAGACACCATAGTAACCACTTGCATGAGTTTTCTCAAGCAGGAGGTCCTGGTAAGGAATGTGGAACTAACAAGCTTACCAGCAACTGGAAGAATTCGGGGAAGGTCAAAAGGAGAGAGGAGCCTCCAGTCCACATGTCCTACCAATCTCCCAGAATCCTATTGGCTGGAATCCACCTTGGCTGAGTGATGCGTGCACCACCAGGAAGGACCCTGAATCAGAATGACTGGCCAGAGACAACCTGGAAACGAATCCCATCACCATAAAACCGAGACTGGGAGCCACGTGGCAGAGTTGTCCTCCTGGGCTCCCTTGCCCTGCTGCTCTCCTTAGAGGTGCTCCTTCCTGATAAAGTCTCTTGCTTTGTCAGCACATGTGTCTCCTCGGATAATTCATTTCCAAGTGTTAGACAAGACCCCACTCTTGGGTTCTGGAAGAGGTCCCTCTTCCTGCAGCAGACATACTGGGCAGATCAGTGTAGGACAAGGAGGGACTCTGACGTCAGGGGGAGGGACCAGGCTTCCACAAGCCCAGTGGTGGGGAAAGCAGCACAGTGAGAGAACGTCTGGTGGTTTCTGTCTATGAAGCACAGGTGAAGCCACGGGGATATGGAAGGTTGGCACCTAAAGACAGCCCAACCTGTGCTCAAGGTCACCTCCAAGGTTATGGCCCTGACTCCAACTTTGATGCTCCTTGTTGGTCCCAGGGACTTGGGTTCTTGCCTACTCTCCAGGCCTCAGCTTTTTCTTACTGATTTTGCTTTAATCCACCTTTCCAGCTTTTAGTGATCCTGCTGCCTCAGATAAAAATTTGTTCACTCCACTGTTGCCCCAGGAAACTACCACCCACCCACACTCACCAGGGCACAGGTAAGCCAGGACCCGCACCTTACTCTCACCCCTCAAGGGGAGAGGCAACGGGTGATTGGTCCAAAGTGCAACTTAATCTAACCTGTGCTTTCTAGTAAGATTTCATCTTAGAAGGCCTTGAATCCTTACCAATAAAAGGAAAATAATTCATTCAGATTCTCGACAGAATTGAATGCTTTTCTGAAAGGTCAGTAAAATACATAATGTTGAATTTGAGATTAGAACCAGACAGACAAACAGCCAGCAGTTAAAATGTGTGATGTAGAAGGAAGCATCATCCTAGACCTGCATTTTAGCAGGAAATCCTCACTTTTGCTTTTCTCCCCAAGCATTTAGAGATCATGGATCTCAGCTCAGAAGCAGAAGAAAAGTACAAAAACATAAATCAAATTCAGAAAGTAAGAAGTTGGGTCCACTTACACTTTTGAATCCTCCTGAATTGGGGGTGAGTTAATATGAGAGCAAGAGAGAGCATATTTGTTTTGGCTGATCTTAATGAGTGCACTCCGAGGGCAAAATTCCTGTAATAATACCAAAAGAGTTCATTCAATTTAAATCAGAAATGTCCACAATTCAGATGTGATTTTATTTTTCTAGTACAGTCCATTGTAATAGCTACCAGCCATTTTCCTATTCTGGTGACATTTAAGAGAGTGGTTTGAATGCAGAGTCTAACTTGGTAATTTTATGCTGAATAAAAGTCATCATTGAATTCTTTCTGTCATTTTTCCACATTCTGGATCATTTGCCAAGTTCACCCCCTAAGATGTGTGTATGCATGCACAAACACACACTATTTCATATAACTATCTTCCTTTCCATCTTAACTTCAGCCTTGGCCATCTCCTTTCTGGACTGATGTATCATCACCGCCACCTGATGCTCAAAGTCCCACTGTCAGCCCCCGGGTCTCCCAGAATTCCTATCAGAATCGTCCTTGGGATCTATCTTCCATACCATGCTATCTAGTCTCTATGTCCCTGTTGCCCTGTGGATAATTTCTGAGGTCCTTCCTGGGCTCCGAGGCTCTTCCTCAGGGATCCTGGGCCACCTGGAACCCGTTCAGGGACATCTCTTCCAATGACCCTATATCTGCTTTCTCCTCTCTTGCCTGGTAGAAGTCCCCAGAGCGGGGCCACCTGGCAGAGATGCTTCCCACCCACTTCCAGCCTTCTTCACTATCATCCAAACAGCCCCAGAAAAGTCCATCATCTCTCAGGGGTTTTCCTGGATTGATGAGAAAGCGCCCTTTCTCCCTCTTGATCTGTCGGATTGGATACAGCACTCCAGGGGACACAGGTTCTGATGGCCTTCACTCATCCATCTTAAATTTCATCCCTTCATCCTAAAATTCACTCACCATGACCTCTTCTCAGATGGACATACCTCGGTTACAGTCAAGAATTGACAAAATATTTTAATTCTGTTTACTAGGCAGTTGGGCACAGATATTTAGAGAGCAGGCCATAAAACCAGACTTTCTGGGTTCAAATGCCTGTAACACTGCCACCCTGGGTGTGACTTCACTTCTCCAAAAATGGGGATGCGATTATGTACCTCACAGTGTTCTCAGCATCCAACTGTTCACTATGTGTGAAGTACTTGGGTTTGTATCCGTGCCACATAAAAGGTACTGAATACAGTCAGCATGATTGTATTTGCTTGCCAATACATTTTCCAGGCATATTACGTGGGTCATCATAACATTATTCCCATTAGAAACATCACTTATGCAAGCGCTTTGTAAAACCATGGTGAGAATGTACTCATTATCAGCAGAGGTACCAGGGGTTCAAAGATGGATAGGACCCAGGCCCTGCCTTTAATGAGCTGGGAGACTGGAGAGGGATCTGGTGTGAGAGGAAGGCAGGACAGTGTGCAAGGGGACCTGGGGGCCTCAGCAGAAACAGGGCAGTCTTCAGGGGACAGGAGTTTATATGGAAGAAGATGGAAAGGGTGATCCAGGAATGGTTAAAAACCTAGAGGCTTGAGAAACTCCACTGTGTTCAGGAAGCAATGAGCCTTCCATATGGCTGGGAATCAAACTCACAGGGCAGGAGTTCAGGCTGAGGTTGGGCTGGGCTTTTCCTTGAGGTTGAAGAGGTGTGTGTATGTGTGTATGTGTGCGAGCGTGCTCACACAGGGATGGAGCAGGGGCAGGCGGTACATCAGGTAGGCAAGTGACCTCATCAGATTTGTAACCTGATATTTTTTTTAAAGCTTTTAGGAAAAATACATAGGGAGGAGCAGTAAGGAGAGAGAGGGGCTGTAAGAAACGGGGGAGGCTCTTGATGAAGCCAGAACTGGAGCAAGCCTCCCCAGTCCCCAAATGTGGAACGAGAGCCCCAGAGACCATCTGATGGGAGAGTTAGGAGAGCACTGTGACCTTCGCATGGGCAGACTTTGAGCTGCCCAGTGGACGGAACTCTAACCACAGGAGCTGGATGTGCAGATACAGCCAGGGCAGGAAAGAGCCCGGCCCTGCACACAAGAAAGGCAGGGGTCAAGGAAGCCACTTTCTGCCTAAAGAAAAAAGTGCTTTTCTAAATGAAAGTCTACTTACTCTCCTGTTGTTACACTTTAAAACTGTGTAGAATTTATCTTCAGCCATATCTTGATTTGGAAGTGCAATAACAATGGCGGGGACATAGAAGTCAAATCCTTTGGGGATCACAATTTTGGCAAACACATAATCTCCAACCTGTAGATGAGAACATCTTTCAGAACAAATATTCAGCTTATGGATCTTAGAGACAATAGTAAATAAGCTTGTTTGAAAACACCCCAAGATGCTAGCTGATGCTAGGATTCAAACACATATTTTTTTTCTTAGTTGGAAAGAGTTATAGTTCCAACATTCTCTGGGTTCATAGGGCCCTGGCTGGAATTTTGTGATCAGTTTGGGGAAGCCACATTCAGCAGGGCTTCACCTGCCAAGGGCCTCAGGGACAGCCAGCGAGGTGGCGAGGGGTCTGGAAAACTTCTCTTACAATGACTGGCTGAAGGAACCAGGACTCTTTCACATAAGAATGAGTTTGAAGGGCTGTCAGGGACGGAGGAAAGGAGTGTGTTTGTTTGATGTGGCTCTGAATCTCACACCTGGAATCCATGGGGAAAAGTCACAGAGGGATAACTTCCAGGAGAAACAAAATCTGGCGAGGGGGCACACAAAGTTTTGGGCCTCAGTCAGATAGAGGGGATTCATGGTCGGGGGAAAGTGCCCTGATGTGCCTTTGGGTCTGCTCAGGAGATGCAGGAACAGACAACACCTGTGAGTCCTCTGAGTGCCCCTCAGTGCTTTAATTTCCTCCAGTCTCACACTGTTCAAGAAACAGCAGCAGTGGAACTCTGCAGAGGCCTTCTCTCTACTCTGGCCTTGGTGCTGGAATAAGGGTAATACAGGAGAATGGGCAGACACAGCACGGCTCTGATGAATTTACACGTAGATGAGGACACACCAGCCCAGCTCACCCCTGGGATGCACATTTCGGGGTAACTGCATTATGGCATCGAGGTCTGGCATCAACCGACTACGGTGTCAAGGCAAGTGCCACCTCTGCTTCGGTTATTCAATCTGTTTTAGTATGATTTCCTGCAGTGAAAGCTTCCAGAGCTCTAGCAGTTATAGCAACTCCCTCCCCCACCCATCTACTGTCTGTAAAGCAACAAAGGCCTCAAGGGGCAACGCAAGCACGTCTGAGCTGTTTAAACAGGGCATTGGCAGATGAGGGTCAAGAGCAAGGAAGTTGCTAAGCAAGAGGTCATAGGAACAGGGGCCGCTGCTGTCCACAGCTCTAGGAAAGGTGAAAAGGGGCCCAGGAACAGCTGGCTGGAGCAGGTACCTGGAGCAGTGGGCAGGGCATGGCACCCCCCACCGGCGTGATGAACGAGATGGGCACAACCTTGGTGTCTCCATACCTGAAGCCCACGAGTGCATGAGTGGGGCTCACACACTTCTTCACAACTCCTATAAGGAATCAAATTATTGAAATAAAATATAAAGACAATGCCTGTTCCCTTAGGCTTGCCCCATGCTCTTGGGTTTGCTAAGTTATAACACTTTGCCTGCTGAAATCAGCAAGCCCCCTGATTTCTCCACTGCATAACGCTGGGTTCTGTGTGATGCCTGCTAGGGTTAACCAGCTCAGACAGCAGTGCCGGACTCTGGTCTGGAGCTGAGCTGGGAAGCTGAGAGAACACATGGGAACTTGTTCAACCAGTATTCCCAGAAGCCATCCTGATGGGAACACTGATCCTAGAAACACCCTCTCCCTGGAAGCTTCCTACCATCTTATTTATTTCAGCCATATTTCCTTCTATAATATACTTGGAGACAGAACATCATTATTGTTAAATTGAGAAAGTGAAAGGAAATATGAATTCCCATCTTCAGCTTCTCATCTGATATTATACACCTCACGGCTTCCCTAAAATGTATAATCAAAAAACGAAGGAAAAAAAAAAAGTAAGTTTTCTTGTCTTTTATTATAACAGGAAAAGAATATATCAGTGTTAAGGTTCATGTATTTTGTTATTTATCCTAGGTGAAATTAATCTTCCTAGGCGAAATTAATCTTCCCATTGCAAAGGGATTATCAAGATTGGCTTCCTATTCTGGGCTGCCCTTACGCTGCAGTTTCCTTCGGCCCTCAGTCCCAAAGAGGTGAGAAGGTATCTCCCAGGGCCATCTGAGGCTCTGGCTCTGGAGGTTGGACCAGAACCACCTCCATGGCTTTCTGTCTTCCTCCTACTGGAGGCTCAGGGATCCCCATCTTCCTGGGTATGAGTCAGCTTCCCCACCTCGGCTGGGGGATTCTCCTATACCCAGGTGCAGGGAGAAGGGGGTGCCCCCCAGTTGAGACCCTCAGTGAAAACACTGTCCATGCCCAAAGGTCAGAGGAATGAAGAAACAGTCTAAGTGGACAACATGGGTCAGTTCATTTAGCAAAAGAAAGCAGGGGTGGTTTTCAATCTTCATTCTAAACAGGAATTTCTCAGGCTGGAGTGCAGATTTTTTCACCTCTGGCTATAAGAACCTTCTGATATTCACAGCTGGGCTGGGATTCCATTTCCTGGAAAAGGCATCTGTTCTGCTCAACTGGAAACGTGCCTTCCACTTGCCCCCCCTCCACTGACTTCCAGCCTACACAGCTAGTCATCAAGTCTCTTCTTCCTTTAGTCTCAGAGGTTTCCTCTGTAGCTCACTGTGCTAGTTTGGCCTTTTTGAATTGCTCTTAAACTTTTAAAAATACTGTTAAAGTTTTTAAACTTCCAGCAGTGTTCTGGACCCCAGGTGAGTTGTTTATATCTCCCAAGCGGTGGTAATAGAAAAACTCTACAGGTAATTAACACTTTCCAGTTTCAAAATGCTGCACATTATCAAATTTAATCGACATCACGATCTTATGGGGGTTTTCACTGTTTTAAATCCCATTTGGAGAGAGAAGGAAACAAGCTCAGAATAATTCAGTGATGCCTGTCACCTGGCTGGTAGAGGCAACAAACAGATTTAAAAAAAAAATTTGGATTTTTCTGGTCCTAAATCATTACACCTGAGAAAGTATTGTTTCCCACCCCCAGACTTTTTTTTTTTTGTAACTTGTTCTGATGGCATAGTGCAGCAATCTTGCAACCCAGACTTTTCATCATTGAGGATTTCCTGAGATAAAATGCTGCTTTTTACTGAACAACAGGAAAGATGACACAGTTCCTACAAATAATGACTAAAATAAAGTTCTGAAATGTGTCCGCCTTCCTGATTTTCAGCATCAGGATGAACCAGACTATCATCTTGTCACTTCTGTTCTGCACAACACAGTCTGTCCTCCACTAGGTAATCGATCCCTGGAGCAGAGGTGGTTGTTCAGTCACTTAGTCGTGTCTGACTATTTGTGACCCCACGGACTGCAGCATGCCAGGCTTCCCTGTTCTTCACTACCTCCCGGAGTTTGCTTAAACTCATGTTCATTGAGTCGGTGATACTATCTAACCATCTAGCCCTCTGTCACCCCCTTTTCCTCCTGCCCTCAATCTTTCCCAGCATCAAGGTCTTTTCCAACGAGTCAGCTCTTTGCATCAGCTGGCCAAAGTATTGGAGCTTCAGCATCAATCCTTCAATGAATATTCAGGACTGATTTCCTTTAGGATTGACTGGTTTGATCTCCTTGCTGTCCAAGGGACTCTCAAGAGTTTTCTCCAGCACCACAATTTGAAAGCATCATTCTTTGGAACAGAGGTAGCCAAATGGAAATCCCTGCCCTGATTCCCAAGGGTGGCAGCAAGAACTGAGACAGCTTTGCTCCTGCACAGACCTGGCCTTAAGCAAAGGATGCTTTGATCCAATTGCTCTGAAGCTGCCTTCGGCTTAGCTGTTTTTCTCTAGAAACATTTATGAGGCTTTGAACAAAGATTATCAGAAAGGAGTCACCAATGAAGATCATGCCTGTGCTCCTCAAAATTCTATTTGGCCTTCTTTTTTGGAAGGGGTAAAAAAATTCAAATACAATATCCTAATTGTTAGTCTACATATATATCTGCTGGAAACCCAAATTCCTATTTAAGTATTTTTCCCACTTAAAAAGTAGATTTAATTAAATTTAATAAATAATTTTTTTTAATGGTGATTGGCAGTAGGATTGGCTATACATCAAGGTATAATCTTTTTGATTGACACCTCTTCTTCTGGGTTCTTTAAGCTCTTTCTCCATAGGCTTTTACATGATTTCAGTGAGTACTTTTGTGCTGATGGGTCAAAAATCTCTATCTCTGGACAGATTTCCTCTCCAGACTCTAGATCCATATCTCCAATTGCTTCTCTGATGTTAGTGTCTCATGGCGCATCTACAATTCATCAGGTCCCAGACACATTGGCCTCTTCCTCTAAGGAAGAGGATGTCAGAGGCATTCCATTCTCAGGGCTTCTAGTGAAGCCCTGCTCTTCCCTTGCTAGAATTCTCTCCCCCAGATAATCTCATGGCCCCTTTTAATTAATTTATTTTTAAATTTTATTTTCTAATTTTTTTTGGCTGTGCCACACAATATGTGGGATCTTAGCTTCCTGACCAGGGTTCAAATCTATGCCCCCTACAGTGGAAGCCTGGAGTCTTAACTGATGGACTACGAGGAAAGTCCCTTATCGCTCCTTTTGAAAGTCCTGATTAATATGTCACCTTACCCATACGCTCTTCATCGACCACCATATTTAGAATTGTAACCTTCACCTTTGATGTGCTCAACTCTCTTTGTGGCTCCATTTTCCTTCATAGCCCTGGATCTGACACACTACATATTTTACTTATTTGGTTGCTGTCTGACTCCCCCACTAGCATGCAAGCTCCATAAAGACAAGAATTTTCTTCTGTTTGCTTACTATGTTAGACCAGCACTTTAGGAATATGACATACATGGAAAATAGTAAATATGTAGTAAAAAACTTGTTTACTAAACAAATGAAAGATTAATATAAGTTTTTCTGGCGATTACTTCTCCACAAATTGGGTAGAAACCTCATCATCCTTTCATTTTAGAAGTGGAATACCTTAGTATAGCTTATGAAGTGTCAGTGTGATAGGGAAAGCACAGTTTGAGAACTTCTGGTCCCTGAAATTGTATTACTTAACAAAGGAATTTTACGAAATAAAATATCTACCTACCTGGAAAATAAAAGCCATTTTCATCACATCTTGCAATAACCTTCTGACCTTTGAGTGGATCCAATCTTTTGGATTTGTTTTTCTTTGTTGGAGTGGCTTGAATTTTCTGTTGCTAAAAAATAAATAAATAAAACATTAATAATCACCAGAACAAGACAGTTTGTTATTCTCTGATGAGAATTACATCACTGAAGAATTACAGAACATGCACATGCTATATACTCACTCTGGAGGACTCTCTGTTGGGGAACAGGCTTTTAAACTTGAACAGATATGGGGAACCACTGCACATAGAAAATGAGGCAGAATCTTCAGTCTAATCTAATCAAATTTTGTTAAAATGAAACCAAAAAAGTCAACCTTTTCCAGAGCATTTAAACAGGACCTAGAGTCTTAGAACACAATATTTAATATATATGCATTATACAATCCAAAATGCAACATACAAAAAAGCAAGCAAACATGATCAATTCTCAAGGTAAAAGGCAATCGATAGACCACAGAATTGAGATGACTCAGGCATTGGAATAATCAGATAAAGACTTTAAATTAGTAGTCATAACCGTAGTGTGAGTGCCAAGTCGCTTCAGTCGTGTCCAATTCTTTGCAATGCTATGGACCATGGCCCACCAGGCTCCCATAGGATTCTCTAGGCGAGAATACTGGAGTGGGTTGCCTTCCCCTTCTCCAGAGGATCTTCCTGACCCAGGGCTGTGGGATGTGTTCAAGTCTTCAGACTCACATAGCTTTTAGCTTATGTGGCCACAGACAAAAATGGAAGATGACCAGCACCCTTTTGATGTTCCCACCTAGTTGGATTTTGCTTGGGACCCTCCATTCTCATGGAATTTCTATTTTTAGAAATGCAGTCAGTATATCAAAGAGGATGGCCCAACATCATTGATAGATGGTGAATATCATCTGACTGTTCCTTGGTTTTCAACCAGAGGAGGTATGTAAGCACTCCTTTCCATGGGCAATCAGAATGACCTACTGCCAGTCTGAAATGGTCTCTAAGAGATGGGACTAGAACAGCAGAAAGGAGAAACGGGACCAAGTGCTATCCAGGTGGTTGTGTGAGCTTGGGCACTATATTAACATTTCTGGGCTTCAGTTTCTGAGTGTGCAAAATAAGAGGACAAAATAAATGATCTCTTGAGAGTCCCTTGGACTTCAAGGAGATCCAACCAGTCCATCCTAAAGGAGATCAGTCCTGGGTGTTCACTGGAAGGACTGATGCTGAAGCTGAAACTCCAATACTTTGGCCATCTGATGTGAAGAGCTGACTCACTGGAAAAGACTCTGATGCTGGGAGGGATTGGGGGCAGGCAGAGAAGGGGACAACAGAGAATGAAATGGCTGGATGGCATCACCAACTCGATGGACATGAGTTTGAGTGAACTCCGGGAGTTGGTGACGGACAAGGAGGCCTGGCATGCTGTGATTCATGGGGTCGCAAAGAGTCAGACACGACTGAGTGACTGAACTGAACTGAACTGAACTGAATGTGCTCTAATATCTGTCTATGAGAGTCTTAGCCTTAGTAGACTTTCTGCGGTACTAGAGAAACTGTCAGGTCGCATGCGTACAAGGGCAGGAACACAAGCATGATACCCTGGCTTGTAGTTTTTACAACATAACAGAAAAGTCACGGTCAGAACTGTGACATGCAGAGTTTTCCATCATAATTACCCCAAAGAGATGCCCACACCACAGTTTCCTACAGTCAGTTCCTTGATGGAAGATTCCATGTACAGTATATTCTTGTTATTGATAGAATTCAAAATCTTGAAAATTCAGAATATGCCAAATTAAATCAGATGTCACATAAATACCTCACCTTTACATAAATTTAATTTCCAAAGCCACCCTGCTTCACACCATCAGTGTTCATATCAAAGACCAATCAGCCAGGGAGATGCTGTTGGTCCCTGAAGCATGAGACAGTCTTATCAGCTCCAGATCAATAACAACCTATTATTTATAAAAGATTTCCACATTGATTCTAGAAAGCCATTTTTCTCCTTTAGATTTCATCAGTATAACAGACCAGTGGTTTATTAGAACCTATGCTTAATTCATCTAAAACTCCTTTTTAAAATTTGAAATAAGAATAATCACATAATGTATTTACCTAGCCTCTTTTTATCTCTAGATTCCAAATATTGATTCTGTCAACCAGAGAGCTTCTCTTAGCCAGAAGCTGATAAATATGATTGCTCTCTACAGCTCCACAGGTACAAATCTGTGAAGTCATTTGCCCGAAATCAGAGCACTCTTTTTTACCCTCCTATAGTTGTCACTCACTTCCCAATGCATCTAATACAGAAAAACCACTCACTCTGTGAAGACCTTCCCTGCAAGGGTAATAGCAATGAATGGAAGCGACACAGAGGGCTGCTTGTGTTCATTTTTAACACACTGAAAATGCTACCTAAGCAATTGCCTTTCTGGGATTTCCTTGGTGGTCCAGTGATTAAGACTCTACCCTTTCAAAGCAGGGGGCTTGGGTTCAATCCCAGGTTGGGGAACTAAGATCCCGCATGCTGTGAGGCACTGCCAGAAAACACCCCCCCAAAACCCTGCCTTTCTAAACAGCCAGAAAGTATCATCCCTCCTTCACATCGTTCCCACACCCTGAGGTTCACCTGAAAGGACCATTGCAGCTACTACAGGGCTTTGCACACTCACGTTCACTCTGCTCTTGTTTCCAACTGTTGCTGCTACTGGCAAAAACTCGCTCCTGGCTGTTTCTATAGCATGGAGCTGTATGGAAGGAACCTCTCACTGCCACTCTGATTCTTCCATATCCCTGCACAGGCAACTCAGCTACACCACAGAGAGAGCAGAGAAGCCTCGGCAACACAGACCTATGGGGGCCAGCTTTAATACATGGATTCATTCACAGAAATAGAGCACTGGTCTCTCAGGATGGTAGGATACCAGTCAGGGCAGCTAGATACCTCATCCCTTCAGCCACAATGCCAACGGCACCTTTCCAGAGAGATGACATCCTGATATTTTTGAATCTTTCCAAAGACTTCATATTTTTAAAAAAATATTTATTTGGCTGCACTGAGTCTTAGTTGCAGCACACGGGATCTTTAGTTGCTCTATGTGTGATCTAGTTCCCTGAGCAGGGGTCAAACCCAGGTCCCCTGCATTGGGAGCGTGCAGTCTTAGCCACTGGACTACCAAAGACTTTAGAGACACAGCCCATACCAGAGGATATTCCCTGACCTGCCCCTTTTCTGCCATAAGGCAACCAATCATATGCACAATACAAGCATGCTATTGGGCTTGAAAAGAAATCTGTGGAGGACGAGAGTCACGGGGGATGGAGAATGAGAGAACGAGAAATGCCAACACTAAATAAACAAGCCAGCCTAACTGTAGGCTTGCGCGCATGGGAGTACCTGCAGGCCAGTTTCAGTGAGGGAGTCAGATGGGCAGTGATGCTGGCACTTAGGGATGCTGTTCTCTGGGTAACTTGATTCTGCCTTGTTTCCAAAATTCAGAGACTCTAATTCACTCTTTAGCCAGATTCAGTTATCAAGCGATGTATCAACAGACACAGGATCCAAGATGCAATGCTCTCCTTTTGTTTTATTACTTAGTTTCAAGTTCATGTTCTCAGGTTTGCATTGGTGGGGTGGAGATCACTAAATGTTTGATGCTTTAGCATTTTCCACTTAACAAACAGCATGTTTTCACATCAGGTACAGAATATACTTCTACGATGTAAGTAGAACTAGTCTTTGGCTCAAAATCTTGTAAAATCACTGTATTTTTTCCTGCCTCAAATCACTGAACTCAGCTGCAAACAACCCCCAAACAGTACTAGCAGCAGATCCAACATGCTTCTCTGGCCATATTTTGTCCTTAAAGCCAAGTAAAGTCTGACTGCTGTGATCAAGATACTACATGTAGGGCCAGGGATGTTCTGACCTTTACTCTCCATAGAGTACCTAATTATGAGACCAGAACATTTGGAAACTGTTTTGAAACCTAGTGAGGAGAACAAGGCCAGCCTGGAGCATTTTCTGACCTACTCTCTCTGTCCTCTCATTTATATGTAGAGGGGTTTGCCCCACCACAAGAGTATCCAGGATCTGCGTCCCTTTTAGAAATGGGTTCTGGAGAGAAAATGAGAAAAAGACCTTATAGGAAGATGTAAACCAAGGGTGGCAAACTCCTGCCCAGTCCCTCGAGGCAGCACAATGGGAGTGACCGACCTACTGTTGCTCTTGTTGGTGTTCAGTTGCTGCTGCTGCTGCTGCTAAGTCACTTCAGTCGTGTCCGACTCTGTGTGACCCCACTGACGGCAGCCCACCAGGCTCCCTCGTCCCTGGGATTCTCCAGTTGCTAAATTGTGTCAAATTCTTTGCAAACCCAGGGACTGTAGCCCACCAGGCTCCTCTGGCCATGGGATTTCCCAGGCAAGAATACTGGAGTGGGTTGCCATTTCCTTCTTCATTTCTTCTACACATGGCAGAGAGTTGAAAAGACTTGGAGAGTTTTCCTTTCTAGGAAATTTGCATTTTAGCAGGAGTCAAACTGTAAAGCCATAGAAGTGAAGCTCTAAGTGGAATTTCCTGTCACAGCTCCCTCCATTTCAAGAGAAAGCTAAGTCTCCTTGCAAGATTTCTCAAGCACAGCAGGTCAGTGCTGGGTTCCTGAGGAGTCCATCCATGAGCCCAGGGCTTAAGAGGGAAGCTGCAGCCAGGAGAACGTGCAGAGAATTATTGTCCCATTTCAGAAGTTATGTCGTGGCTGACTCTTTTTCTATCCCATGGACTGTAGCTTGCCAGGCTACTCTGACACTTAGTTGTACTTTCAAATCCAAACCAGGGTTGGCAAGTGCTTTTGCAGAGCTTTGTTACCCTCCTCCTCAGGGAATTTCATAATGTTAGAAAACACATGAGCAATACATGTCTGCAAATTTCTGTGCAGTTTCTAATCCCCTCTCCAGGGGCGGCTTGGCCTCACCCTCATCCTGGTGTGGTTCCTCGAGCTGTGTAAGCATCTGCTTACAAAGCATAGGAAACAATGATAGGATGAAGCCCTGAATGGCCTTCAGTCCAGCACACAGCAGCACTGGATTCGGGAGACTTAACCACTCTGATAGTAAAGTCTCCAACTAAACCTCAATCCATAGCGACTCAAAGGGCTTTTGTGGAAGGGTGAAATTTTTTAGGGTCTTTCTTTTTTTTCGGTAGGGAGTTGGTGATGGACAGGGAGGCCTGGCGTGGGGTCGCAAAGAGTCGGACACGACTGAGTGACTGAACTGAACTGAAAGTGTGTAAGTCTCTCAGTAGTGTCTGACTCTTTGCCACCCCATGGACTGCAACCCACCAGGCTCCTCTGTCCATGGAATTCTCCAGGCAGGAACACTGGAGTAGGTTGCCATTCCCTTCTCCAGGGGATCTTCCCGACCCAGGGACTGAACGCAGGTCTCCTGCATTGCAAGCAGATACTTTACCATCTGAGCCACCAGGGTAGTAGCAAAGGAACCTACCTAATAAATATGCATTAGACGCTGAATCAAATTATTTCTGTAGCTTGAAAAGCACACTTGTAACATCTTCTCAGGGAATATTCCCTTATTGTTCTTTTAGGGAAGAATCAAAGAGAGGAAAACTTGAAAAGGTTTTAAATATTTAAACCTGAACATTACTGCAGCTCTGAGGTCTGTACTTGGGATGTTACTGATAGTTATCCACAGGCAGGTACTCCAGAGATGCACATACTAGAGCCACTTCTGTGCCATTGCCCGGAGTGTGGACCACCACCAGCTGACTGCTGTGGTTGTACAGAAATATCTCAAGGGAGGTGATGGTATAAATAGAAATGCTGGGCCTTTAAGAAAACTTTTCAAAAGAATCTCTGTGCTGCTTACTCTGGTCCACCCATCTGCCCCTAGGTCCATTCTCTGCCCTGCCATGCCCCATGTTCCAGAAGGCTGACCCCTCCAAGGACAACATGACCCAATTTCTCTTATTGACTTACTTTCTGATAGGCTGAGCCAATGGGAGGAGGAAGGTCAGAGGGCAGCAGGGAGAGAAGGGCCGGGGCACTGGTTCCAACCTCCCTCCCTGTCTTTTGTCTCTCAACAGATACCCACCCTCCCTCCCCCCGCCACTAGTGGACTGCACGCTTGCAGGCTCCAGTACCATATTTCCCTCCACCGCTGAAGTCCAGAGGTGCTGACAACTTCCTGCTTTGCCAGTACTGGGGTGAAATCCCCTTTCAGCTGCCTTGGCCTGCCTCCCCCTCTGCAAACAGTCCCTTCATTAACATTTCTTCACTTGAAGTAACTGAATGAGATTCTGTTTCCTGCCTGGACCCTGCTTATAAGCCCTCTGCACTCAATTTTCCTCTTACAGCCATTGAAGTCAATGACCACACCCAAACCTGCTTAGGGTAGAATTTATGCCAATGAAAAAAGGATGAAAACTTCCCTGGTGGCCCAGTGGTGGAGAATCTGCCTGCCAGTCAATGCAGGGGACCTGGGTTTGATTCCTGGTCTGGGAAGATTCCACTTGCCGCAGGGGAACCTAAGACCACGAGTCCCAACTACTAAGCCCATGTGCTGCAACTACTGAAGCTGAGCGTCCCAAGAGCCCGTGCTCTGCAATAAGAGAAACCACTGCAGTGAGAAGCCCACGAACAGCCACGAAGAGTAGCTCCCACTCGCTGCAACTAGAGAAAGCCCCTGAGCAGCAATGAAGACCCAGCACAGCCACAAATAAACAAACAAAATTAAAAAAGAAAAAAAAGACAAGCCTTATGGCAGGGGAGTACTGGGGTCCACCCAGCTGAAATCTCTAGCCAAGAGGGTTGCCTTCAGCTTTAGAATAAAAAGAATCAAGGTGCTGATTTTTGTTCCTGGAGCTGATAACCCCCCTTTCCACTCCTGAACATCAGGGTACTAGACAGAAAACTTTCTGGATACTATTTAGAGTTGGGAGTTTTTCTTTCCTTTTTTGAATTTCCTCCATTGGCTGGTCTTCCTGAGCAGGATCCACTCCTAAAATCCCCAGCTAACCATGGCACTATCATGACATGGGCAGCATCTTCTCTTTGGCATCCTTGCCCATCACATCCAGGCGCCTCACTGTCTCTGGGATTTCAGCCTCACACTGGCCAGGTATCCTACCATCATCATCTCACAGGAGCCCATCGTGGGTCTGGTTTCCAGATGTTCACTTATCGCCTGAATGTGCATGTGTCATTCTTTGTGTGAGGGCATCGCGGATGCACAATCCAGACTTGCTAATTCCCCGCCTGCACACCAGGGGACCTTCTATGTCACCGTCTCCAGGAAGTCAGTCCTCCTATCAGACTCAAGTATCAGCAGAAGAGACTACAGTTTTCACTCGTGGAAAGAGAGAAGCTGGCTAGTCATAAAGGGTTAAGGTGTGATGCCTCCCTTTAAAGAGGGAATACTGAGAGCTGTATAAAGATGGGTTATGAGGCAGGAATGCCAGACAACTGGTTCAATTACTGTTTGGGAGAAAACATAACAAATGACTGTACTTATTCTGACTTCATTTTATACAACTCAAAGAAATTTCTAAGTCTCCCGAACTACTGTTCTCTGTGTAATGTAAAAGTCACAATACAATATAATGTTTTCAAACCCAAGCGGTTCCTTTTCATCACTCCATTCTCCCACTCCCTTCTCACCCAGTCTCACCCACATCCTCCCACCGGCGGTGCATTTTCCTAAGCTCTCTTTCTCCTGCACAATATTCCACAGAATGAAACACTTAATTAGCTATTTCTCAAAGCCAAAGACTCCAGATTCCTTGCTGGTCACAACTTGGAGTAATAACCATGTGTGGCCAGCTGGGTCAGTTCATTTTCAAGGTCTCTATTCAGGTTGTTCACAGATGCTTATAGTTTAACAAGATTTTCCACCACCATGTGTTTCAAGGCAGCCAAGGTTATGACTGGGGCTGCCCTACACCAGGCTCCCAGGGAGAACTCGGGGAGGTTAATTATATCTTGGATGCCCTTGGTGCTTTCCACCGTCCAGCAGCCCTGAGGGCTCAGGATGGGCTAATGCTGAACTCTTCAATCATGGCAACAAGAGCAGTGCTGGTGAAGGGAGCTTCCAGTGGAATTTTAAAAGTTCAGAATTAAGGGACTTCCCTGGTGGTGCAGTGGTTAAGACTCTGTGCTTCCAATGCAAGAGGCATGAGTCTGATCTCTGGTTGGGGAACTAAGATCCCACATGCCATGCAGTGCGGCCAAAAATAAAATAAATACCAGGAAGATATTTCTTCATTAAAAAAATAAAATAAAAGTTCAGAATTAAGACCTCTCCTTGTCTCCAAGGATGCCACAGGATGAGTGGATTACAGAAACAGGGAGAACAGTTAAGCATGGGATGTGCCCAGTATAATGTGCCGGGCAGAGCAGGTGAAATAATGATTCACACCCTACATCTGATCTTGCAAAGAACTGCCAGGGCAAGTCTGAGTGGAAAAGCAGGGCGCAATCTAGCCAGACACTGCCATGTATAGCCACTTCTCCCCGCCACTAATCCTGACCAACAGAAAAATCATGAAGCTGTCCCAAGCTCAGGAACCAATGTGGTGTCTACTGCTGGGTGCCAACATACGGCAGGGGAAAGTATCTGAGAGCCACAGCCCCTCAGGCTCCATGATGCAACCTCGAGTGGATCAAATACAGTGACCACTCCCTTCTGAACACACATGGGCATTTCTGATTGCATCTCATGCCAACCAACTTTGACCACCTTTTGCTGTGTTATCAATAAACTCTAGGGGATCTTAATGAAAACCAGAGGGTTTCTTCCTCTCCAAATTACAATCATTGATCAAAATCTTTGGCCTTTGCTATTAGAATTTAAAATGAGATGCTAGTTATATCTGAATCAATAAAGATGACTGCATATGTGATGGATTTTTCACTGCAGGATCTCAAAAAGTCTTGCAATCCTGAGCTTTGATCCCAACCATTTTTCACACAGAAAGGTTGACACCTGTTAGTGGGTCATGAAATCAATTCAGATAGAAATGAACTAAAAATATCACACAATACATCACATACAGTAAGGAGAAGCATTATCTTAAGAAATTTATACAGAAAATCTTCCTTTGCAGACGGCCACGCTCAGAGTGGAAGAAACTCTGTGGATCAGCTGCCAAGTATGAACCTCTCCTACCCATTCCTTACTTATGGACAATTGTTCTGGGCACATGGGCGCTGCCCTGAGCAGACAGTGGGGGCTTTGGACGTCCGATAAAGTGACAGGGCAGTGAAAGGACATCTTTAATCCTTGACCAAGAAAGAGGGTAGCAGTGGACCCACCAATACCATTGCATGAATTCAATGTCTTCTCTCACTGTGGCTCTCACATCAAGTTCCCGCCATCTTTTTCTCCTTTCCTTTCTATGAAGATCTTTAAACTAAACTCTTCAATTCCTATATTTATTTTCTCAACTTCTACCCACTCCTCCACCTTCTGCAAACTGGCTTCCACTCCCCAAATGCCACCGAAACTGTTCTGGCTAGGGTCATTACTGATATCCCTCTTGAAAGTCAAATGGCTTTCAGACATCATCCTGTATGATTATTTCAAAACTCCTCAGTAATTCATTAATCATAAAAATAGCAATGATGGACAATGTGTGTTGAGAGAGCGTTTTCCTGTTGAACATTTAATGCTGCACACTGTTCTGAGCATATTATGTGAGCTGTCTCATAACCATCTTGCAGGTGGCCATTATGATTTTTCTCATGTAAGGATGAAGGACCTAGGCTTTGACAGCCTAAGGAAGGTCCCTCACCTGGAATGTGGCAGTGCTGAGACTTGAATTCAGGTCTTTCTGACTCCAGGCCCAGGGCTCTTGCCACCTCTCCTCCTTAGCTCCAGCATCATAGCTCCCTACTTGGAGCTTTTGCTTCTCTAGCTGTCCTGTATTGGCCCCTTTAGTCTCCCTTTCTCATTACCTCAAAGAACCTTCAAATCTGGCTCCTTAACTCAGGCTTTTCTCCTAAACTCCAAACATGTGGCTGCCTATTGGCCATTCTCACCCAGATGCCCTGGGGACATCCAAGAATCAAGAGGACCTAAAGTGAGTTTCCTTTCCTTTCCTCTCATGGTACCTTTTCCTTCTGTTCTTCCGTTTATTTATTCATTCAGATATTTGGGAGTGCTTACAAGGTGTCAAGCAATACTTCAGCAATACTAGAAATACCTAGAACACAATGGACCAAGTTCCACTCTTATTCTAGTGGAGGATGCAGATCATGAACAAATACATACATAATGTCAGGTGGTGAAATGTGCTGTGAAGAAAACAAACACGTGGTGAGGGTAAGAGAATGACAGGGTGTTTAGGAGGGCTGTCTCCTCAAGAAGCAGAGGTGATGCGGACGTGGCGGTTAACAGCGCCTCTGTCTCTCAGCTGTCCAAGGTGGGAAGTTTGTGGGTGTTCTCAACTTTGCCCTCTGGCTCACTCCACACATTCACTTGCCACCAACTCACGCCTTTTTCACCTAAACCCTCCACACTGTACTGGCTTGGCTCAAGGATCAAAGTCTCTGAGTCTGCACCTGGTTTTGGTCTTTCCCCGCTACATTGAGCCTTATCTTGCTGCCAAAATAATCTTTCCAAAACAAAAATCTGTTCATGTTTTCTGCTTGCTGTAAATCTCTCACTGGTACTCATTTCCTACAAGATAGAGTCCCTGATTCTAGGAGAGATTTTCAGTTCCCTGTATTCTGGGTCCATCTTCCCTTTTCCTGTCTTGTCTCCTGCCACACCCCTGGTGAATATACCATGTTCTTCCCCTGTACCTGTCTTTGCACACACAAGCTGTTTCTCTCACTCAGAACACTTCTTACACTCCCACCCTCAAATCCCTACACATCCTTCTGGATCAAATTCAATCACCCCCTTCCGTGAAGACTTCCTCAACTCCCCAGCCAGAATTGTTCGCTTTTCCCCATCTTCCAGTTGTTCTATGGCTACCCCTCTACTGTCATATTTGTAATACTCTGATAAAAGGGTCTGGGTTTCATTCCTTTAATAAATACTTTTGAGCACCCACGATGTGTCAGGCATCATTCTCAGTGGATGTAGCTATGGATACAGCTATAAGTGAGGCCAAACAAGATCTCAGCTCTCATGGAGATTATGTTCTAATACAGTATGTCTCCTACATTGGGCTGAACCCATGTCTCCAATGGTATTAACAAGCCCCTATTTTGTGTTCAATGTATAGCTTCACCTTGGCAGATCCCAAGGAAAGAGAGAAGAATGTGACAGGCTACACTGCCTGAGATCACCTGTGCCATGAATCTGATCCATGGTAGGGAGTAAACAAATATTTTTGAATGAAGAAATTGTGGAAATTATTTTACTTCCCACTCTATGGACAAGAGAATAAAGAAATAGAACAATTAATTCATATCCCATGAACAATGAGCCTTTGAATCCCACAAATCTAGACAAATTCAGAACACACTCTATTCTGAATCACAAGAGGCTTTTCACTACATTAGCAACACTCCCATTTTTAAATTTAATGTAAAGTATAGATGAAAGAATGCTGCTGCTGCTGCTGCTCAGTCATTCAGTTATGTCTGACTCTTTGAGACCCTTTGGACTGTAGCCCTTCAGGCTCTTCTGTCCATGGAATTTCCCAGGCATGGATACTGGAGTGGGTTGCTGTTTCCTCCTCCATGTGACCTTCCTAACCCAGAGTTCAAAAGCGTGAAAATTCTGCTGTTAGGTAGTAACCTCTTCAGAGGTTAACATGGGAAAGTCCATCATTTAAGACCTGTAATGGTCTGTTTTCTCAACTAGAATAAGAGTGGGACTTGGTCCCTGTGTTTAAGTACTTCTAGTGCTTAGAATAGGGCTTGGCACCTCAGAGGAACTCATAAATATTTCAATGAATAAATGAAGGGACAAACAGAGAGGAAGAGGCATGATGAAAGAAGAGATCTCCAGGGAGAGGGAATTAATTCATTTTCAGTCTTCTTGATTCTTGGGTGTCCATGGGACATCTAGGTGTGAAAGGCCAACAGACAGCCACACATTTGGGGTCAACAGATGGTGCATTCCAAGGAAAGACTGAACAACTCTTTGAGGGGCTCACTTTGTTTGAATAAAAACAACAGTAAGAATCCCAATACATATAAATAAATAAAACAGAATAAGTAAAAACAAAAATAAAGATATGATAAAACCTTTACATTCTGCAGAAAAGAAATAGCTTTCTACACTGAAGGGGGAAAAAACATTTTCAGGGGAAAAATTAAATAAAAATAAGCAAACAAAACACAACAATCTATAATAGCAAAAACAGAATTTAAAACCAGGCAAAGTCAGTATCATTTAGCAAAGACCAAAATAAAAAATAGATGAATCTCAAAGATCAATTCCTTGGATATATTTTTTATGACATCAAATGGTGAAGATGTGAAAATTATACAGAAGTCAGTAGGATTCTGGATGAACTATTTCAGGTCTACACACACTCTACTACAGTCAGCAAGAGAATATTTATTATACAGGCAGCAAGTATTTAGAGCCCCCAGGTATTTATGTTCTTTGGGCCAAGAGTCCCACTCCTAAGAACTTATCTTAACAAAACAGTTCAACTATATGCACCATAGAAACATGAGAAAGGAAAACTGAAAAAAGCTAACAACACCCAAATGTCCAACATTCAGTGAAGAGTTAAACCAATGAGGGTAGTTACACACCATGGAATATCATGTAACCACAAAAAATATCAATCTGATGGTTCAGGAAAAACAGAAAAAAGTATATAAGACAATGCTAAAGTGAAAAGTAGAATATAAAATGATTATGGACACTCTGTGTCTATGTGTAAAATTTATTCAAGGAAGAAAAACAATTAAAAGTAAATGACTGAGGATTTAAAGATGATGGAGGAGTAGGTGGACATGGAGTACATCTCTCTCCATGGATACATCAGGAACACACCTTCAGACACAGAAGTGCATGCAGAAAGCCAGCTGAGAGCAGATAGGAGTACCTGACAAGTGGAAAAGAATATATAGAATCACACAAAACTTGGCAGGATGAAGGAACTAGGGGGAAAAACAGGAGTGTTAGCAAGACTGGACCTGCCCTCGATGGGTGGGGGAACGGGGTCTGATCCCCATATCGGGGCAACTGTCTGAGTCAGAGGAGAAACGTTTAAGTCTGAGAGGGAAACAGCTGATCTGTGGCAGCCTAAATGGAATGAGAGTCAGACAGTCCCTGCCACAGCCATATATACTCCGGACAGGGACGAGGTCCCCTGGAAGGCTCAGTGACTGGGAGCTGGAGTTTAGGGGTTGTAGAACAATCCCAGGGCAAGGGCTGCTGTTGATTGCGGAAAGCCGGATCGAGGGGATGTGAGGGAGGAGATTGTGGTGAGAAACGCCTGTGGAGGAAAGCTGGGTAGCTGTGGAAGCAAGGCAATACCGCTGAGTCATGCATAGTGGGTGGAGCCATCACCATAGCCTCTCTTCCCCCTCACAGCCAGCAGCAGCAGCTGAACAATAGAGAGGCTGGTCCAGAGAGTGCCCGATGCACTGAACTACAGAATAGGACCCCACCCAGGGTGCTCCTTTAAGTGCCTGACACCCAGATCTACAGAGTAGGACCCCAACCAGGGGGACCCCTCTATGTGCCTGATGCAGCAAACAACAGAGAAGGACCCCAGGCAAGGAAGCCCTCTAAGTGCCTGAACAGGCAGAGCTATGGAGAAAGACTGGCCAAAAAGGCCATTTAATTGCCAGCTACAAGAGGCTTGAAGAAAGACTCTCTGATAGGGCCATAACTCCTACAGCAGAGGCAGTCCGTGTCCCTGCACATTTGGTGCCACCAGGCTCCCTGCAAGCCAAGCAGCTGCACCACCTTCATGCTCAACTCTTACTGGGGCAGAGCTGCCACAGACAAAAAAAGTCTTGCGTCTATGCACACAGGATTGCTTCCGTCACGTCCAACTCTTTGCGGCCCCGTAGACTGTGGCCTGCCAGGCTTCTCTGTCAGGGGGTTCTCCAGGCAAGAATACAGGAAGTATTGGCCAATACTGGTTGCCATACTCTTTTAGAGCACTATATTTCCTGCTGTCCTAGCCACCAACTCCCCTGAGTACCTGGTGCTGCCAGAACCCCTGCGACCCAAGCAGCTGAACCAGCTCCACACCTGGCCCTCACTGGGGCAGACCCAAGTCCTCCAGGGCAGCCTCAGGAGCAAACCCCAGTGGATGACCCACATGCAGAAGCGGAAATAAAACCACAATTGAAACCCAGGGGCAGTGTGGCTAAGGAAGAAGACCCTAAACCTTCCCACCAGCTATACAAGCTTCAGATTAAATCCACATGATCAACTAGGCAGACTCTGTGTCTATAGAATATATAAAAGGACACTGAGAGCTTCCACAAAATAAAATGCACCAGTTCTGATAGCTGTGGACATTGGAGGCAAGAACACATAGGAGTAGGAACAGATTAGAATCTGAGCTGCCCCCACAACAGGTCCAGAGATCAGCACAGTGTTGGAAGGCCTCCTAGCGAGGTGAGGTGGATTGTGACTCCCAGAGAAGGAAAGGACTCTGAGAGCAGTGACTCAAGAAAACCATCTGTTTTTCCTATGTTTTGACTTGTTCTGTAGATCCGTTGGATTATTTTTTCTTTTTTTTTTCCCCCTTTCCCCCTCCTCTGTTGTAGTTGTCAATTTTATTGGCACTATGAAATCTAATTCAGCTTTTGACCTTTCTCTTTTCTCTTTTTCTCAGTCACATTTTTTATTGTTGTTATAAACCTCTGCCTCTACATTGGGCTTTTGCAGTTCTGTGGAGTTTTCCTTGTTTTTTTCCTTTTCTCTTTTTTTAGTTTTAATTAATTTTTCTATGTTTATTCCTTTGTTTGCTTTACGCACTGTTACTTTCCCCTTGCAGTTAATCTTTAATGTATATAAAACTTCTTTATCTACCTCTATTTAACCTTGCATATCTATTCTTTCTTTTCTTTCTTTCCTTTCCTCTCAACATATTTGTTAGTTTTATTTTCATTGCTTTATTACCCAATTGGCACTTTGCTTTAGTTTTATTTTCCAGTTTGTGCTTTAGTTAGTTTTGCTCTTAACTGGAAGATATAATTTTTGGCTTCCTTTGTTCACCAGATCAATCTATTGTACTTTATTTTTGTTGGACATGTATATATTCAGTCATACTTTTTTATATTCAGTTACACACATATAATTTTTGATTTTGTTTGTTCACCAGGTCAATCTACTGTACTTTGTTTTAGTTGGACTGTTTTGACTTTGCTTATGGGTGCATATGTGTATGTGTATATTCCATTATTTTAATTATTATTTACCTGATTTTGTAACTGCCATTTGTCTGGGGTTCATCTTTGGCTTCTCACTTTGGGGTATTTGTTTTAAGCTCACTTAATGCCATAACAAACCACTTGTGGAAACTTTGTTCCTAACCAGAGATCAAGCCCTGAGTCTTTGGAGTGGGAACACTGACTCCAAGACCCTAGACTACCCAAGAACTAACACTGCTCCTGCTGCTGCTAAGTCACTTCAGTCGTGTCCGATTCTGTGTGACCCCATAGACGGCAGCCCATCAGGCTCCCCTGCCCCTGGGATTCTACAGGCAAGAACACTGG
Organism: Moschus berezovskii; assembly: GCF_049115385.1. NCBI lineage: Eukaryota > Metazoa > Chordata > Mammalia > Artiodactyla > Moschidae > Moschus > Moschus berezovskii. Next base: position 105,245,618 of record NC_142470.1, read on the forward strand.
AGTGGTTTGCCATTTCCTTCTCCAATGCATGAAAGTGAAAAGTGAAAGTGAAGTTGGTCAGTCATGTCCAACCCTCAGTGACCCCATGGACTGCAGCCTTCCAGGCTCCTCTGTCCATGGGATTTTCCAGGCAAGAGTACTGGAGTGGGGTGCCATTGCCTTCTCCAGAACTAACACTGCTGCTGCTGCTAAGTCACTTCAGTCATGTCCGACTCTGTGTGACCCCATAGACGGAAGCCCACCAGGCTCCCCCGTCCCTGGGATTCTCCAGGCAAGAACACTGGAGTGGGTTGCCATTTCCTTCTCCAGTGTGTGAAAGTGAAAAGTGAAAGTGAAGTCGCTCAGTCGTGTCCAACCCTTAGCAACCCCACGGACTGCAGCCTACCTAGGGAGTATCAAATAGTGAGAACTCACACAAAGGAAACCACTTGAGTAAAAGACCCAGCATCACCCAACCACCAGTAGCACCCTGTGCAGGACGCCTCATCTAAACAACAAACAAAACAAAAATACAAATCTAATCATCAGCAGACAGGATTATCACCTCATTCAGCCTTGCCCAACAGAGGAAAAACAAACACACACACACACACAACTCAGCACAAATCTCACCCTATTTGAAGCTTACACAAACCACTGGACCAAACTTAGGAGGGCAAAAACCAAAAGGAAGAAAGAATTCAACCCTGAAGCCTAGGAAAAGGTGACCTCATACACAATAAATCAAAAAAAAATTATGAAAAGGCAGAGAAATACTACACAAATGAAGGAATGAACTAGAAAAACAGAAGTCCAGATAAATGAAGAGAAAATAGGCAAATTCCATGAAAAAGGATTCAGAATGATGATAGTAAAGATGATCAAAAACCTTGAAAACAAAATGGAGAAAATGCAAGAATCAATTAACAAAGACCTAGAAGAATTAAAGAATAAACATACAGAGACATACAACACAATTACTGAAATTAAAAATACTCTGGAAAGAATCAATAGCAGAATATCTGAAGCAGAAGAATGAATCAGTGAGCTGGAAGATAAAATGGTGGAAATAATTTCTGAAGAGCAGAATAACCTCTGGGACAATATCAAATACACAAATATTCAAATTATAGGGGTCCCAGAAGAAGAGAAAAAGAAAGGGTATGAGAAAATATTTGAAGAGACTATAGTTGAAAATTTCCCCAACATGGAAAACAAAATAGTCAATTAAGTCCAAGAGGCACAAAGAGTCCCATTCCAAATAAACCCAAGGAGAAACACACCAAGACACATACTAATCAAACTAACAGAATAAACACAAAGAAAGAAAATTAAAAGCAGCAAGGGAAAAGCAACAAGTAATATACAAGGGAAACCCCATATGTTTAACAACCGATCTTTCAGCAGAAACTCTGCAGGCCAGAAGGGAATGGCAGGATATATTTAAAGTACTGAAAGGGAAAAATCTACAACCAAGACTACTGTACCCGGCAAGGATCTCATTCAAAATTGATGGAGAAATAAAAAGCTTTTCAGACAATCAAAAGTTACGAAAAGTTAAGAGAATTCAGTACCACCAAACCAGCTTTATAACAAGTGTTAAAGGGACTTATATAGTCAAGAAATACAAGAGAAGAAAAAAGATCTACAAAATCAACTCCAAACAATTAAGAAAATGGCAATAGCAATGTATATATCAATAATTATTTTAAATGTAAGTGGATTAAATGCTCCAACCAGAAGACACAGACTTGCTGAATGGATACAAAAACAAGACCCACATATACGCTGTCTACAAGAAACCCCCTTCTTTAGACACATATAGGCTGAAAGTGAGAGGATGGAAAAATATAATTCATGCAAATGGGAAGCAAAGGAAAGCTGGAATAGCAATCCTCATATCAGACAAAATAGAGCTTAATATAAAGAATATTACATGAGATAAGGAAGGACAGTTCAATTCAGTTCAGTTCAGTCACTCAGTCGTGTCCGACTCTTTGTGACCCCATGGACCACAGCACACCAGGCCTCCTTGTCCATCACCAACTCCTGGAGTTTACCCAGACTCATATCCATTGAGTTGGTGATGCCATCCAACCATCTCATCTTCTGTCATCCCCTTCTCCTCCTGCTTTCAATCCTTCCCAGCATCAGGGTCTTTACAAATGAGTCAGCTCTTCACATCAGGTGGCCAGAGTATTGGAGTTTCAGCTTCAACATGAGTCTTTCCAAAGAACACTCAGGACTGATCTCCTTTAGGATGGACTGGTTGGATCTCCTTGCAGTCCAAGGGACTCTCAAGAGTCTTCTCCAACACCACAGCTGGAGCATCAATTCTTTGGCACTCAGCTTTCTTTATAGTCCAACTCTCACATCCATACATGACTACTGGAAAAACCATAGCCTTGACTAGACGGACCTTTGTTGGCACTACATAATGATCAAGGGATCAATCCAAGAGGAAGACATAATAATTATAAATATCTATGCATCCAACATAGGAGTACCTCAATACATAAGACAAACACTAACAGACATAAAAGGAGAAATTGACAGTAACAAAATAATAGTAGAAGACTTTAATTAATTAGGAGACTTTAATTAACAGAAAATGAATAAGGAAACACAAGTCTTATATGATACATTAGATGAGCTGGATCTCACTGATATCTTTAGGACATTCCATCCAAATGCAGAAGAATACACCTTCTTCTCAAGTGTACATGGAACATTCTCCAGGATAGATAACATCTTGGATCACAAATCAAACCTCAGTAAATTTAAGAAAACTGAAATTGTACCAAGCATCTTCTCTGACCACAACACTACGAGACTAGATATCATTTATAAGGAAAAAACTGTAAGAAACACAAATACATGGAGATTAAACAATACATTTCTAAATAACCAACAGGTTACTGAAGAAATCAAAAGGGAAATAAAAAACTTTCTAGAAACAAATGACAATGAAAACATGACAACTCAAAACCTATGGGATGCAGCAAAAGCAGTTCTAAGAGGAAAGTTTATAGCAATACAATCCTACCTCAAGAAACAAGAAAAACATTGAATAGACAATCTAACTTTACACCTAAAACAACTGGAAAGAGAAGAACTAAAAAACTCCAAAATTAGTAGAAGGAAAGAAATCATAAAGATCTGAGCAGAAATAAATGAAAAAGAAATGAAAGAAACAATAGTAAAGATTAATAAAACTAAAAGCTGATTCTTCGAGAAGATAAACAAAATAGACAAACCTTTAGCCAAACTCATCAAGGAAAAAAGAAAAAAGAATCAACAAAATTAGAGACGAAAAAGGAGAGGTTACAACAGACAATGGGGTGACCCCCCCATGTCGCACACTGGCAAGGCTGGCAAAATTACAGGGTGTCTCTGAAGAGGGCACCCTGGGGCAAGCACATCTCACTCTCTTGAAGGGGATCCATGACCCTGTCACTCTGCTGTCTGGAGGGGACCATAACCAAGACAGAAAAGTTGTCATATCAGGCAGCTTCTGCACTTGGAGTTGTGTTAACAAATAAATGATGACTTGTTGACCAGAAAACAAAAAGAGAGAGAGAGACTATTATGAACAACTATATGGCAATAAAATGGATAACCTGGAAGAAATGGACAGATTCTTAGAAAAGTTCAATCTTCTAAGACTGGACTAGGGAGAAACAGAAATTATGAACAATCCAGTTATAAGCACTGAAATTGAAGCTGTGATAAAAAAATCTCTCAGAAAACAAAAACCCAGGACCAGATGGCTTCACAGGAGAAGTCTATCAAACATTTAGAGAAGAGCTAATGCCTAGCCTTCTAAAACTCTTTCAAAAAATTGCAGAGGAAGGAATACTTCCAAACTCATTCTATGAAGCCACTATCACCCTGGTACCAAAACCGAGGATGACACAGAAAAAAACTACAGTCCAGTATCACTGATGAACATAGATGCAAAAATCCTCAACAAAATTTTAGCAAACAGAACTCAGCGACACATCAAAAAGCTCATACACCATGATCAAGCTCGGTTTATTACAGGGATGCAAGAATTCTTCAATATACGGAAATCAATAAATGTGATACACCACATTAACAAATTGAAAGATAAAAACCGTATGATAATCTCAATAGATGCAGAAAAAGCCTTTGACTAAATTCAGCACCCACTTATGATTAAAACTCTTCAAAAAATGTGCATAGAAGGAACCCACCTTAACATAGTAAAGGCCATATATGATAAGCCTACAGCAAACATTATTCTCAATGGTAAAAAGTTGAAAGCATTCCCCCTAAGATCAGGAACAAGATGAGGGTGTTCACTTTCACCACTATTACTCAGCATAGTTCTAGAAGCCCTAGCTATCCGTTCCGTTCCGTTCCGTCGCTCAGTCGTGTCCGACTCTTTGCGACCCCGTGGACTGTAGCCTACCAGGCTTCTCCGTCCATGGGATTCTCCAGGCAAGAATACTGGAGTGGGTTACCGTTTCCTTCTCCAGGGGATCTTCCCGACCCAGGGATCGAACCCAGGTCTCCCACATTGGAGGCAGACGCTTTAACCTCTGAGCCACCAGGGAAGCCCAGCAGACAAGAAAAAGAAAAGGAATTCAGATCGGAAAACAAAAAGTAAAGTTCTCACTGTTTGCAGATGACATGATACTGTACATAGAAAACCCTAAAGATAGTATCAGAAAATTACTAGAGCTAATCAGTGAATTTAGCAAAATTGCAGGATACAAAATCAATACACAGAAATCACTTGCATTTTTATATACTAACAATGAAAATACAGAAAGAAATTAAGGAATTAATCCCATTCACCACTGCAACAAAAAGAAATATCTAGGAATGAATTTACCTACGGAGACAAAAGAACTGTACACAGAAAATTGTAAGACACTAATGAAAGAAATCAAAGGTGACATAAACAGATGGAGAGATAGTCCATGTTTCTGGGTAGGGAGAATCAATATTGTGAAAATGACTATATTAACAAATGCAATCTACAGATTCAGTGTAAATCCTAGCCAATTACCAATGACATTTTTCACAGAACTGGAACAAAAAATTTCACAATTCATACGGAAACACAAAAGACCTGAATAGCCAAAGTGGTCTTGAGAAAGAAGAATGGAGCTGGCAGAAACAAACTCCCTGACTTCAGATTATACTACAAAGCTACAGCCATCAAGACAGTATGGTACTGGCACAAAAACAGAAATATAGACCAATGGAACAAGATAGAAAGCCCAGAAATAAACCCATGCACCTATGGGTACCTTATTTTTGACAAAGGAGGCAAGAATATACAATGGGGCAGACAGTCTCTTCAATAAATTGTGCTGGGAAAACTGGACAGCTACATGTAAAAGAGATTAAAACACTTCCTAACACTATACAGAAAAATAAACTCAGAATGGATTAAAGACCTAAATGCAAGACCCGAAACTATAAAACCCTTAAAGGAAAACATAGACAGAACACTTGATTGCATAAATCAAAGCAAGATCTTCTATGACCCACCTACTAGAATAATGGAAATAAAAACAAAAGTAAACAAGTGGGATCTGATTAAACTTAAAAGCTTTTGCACAGTAAAGGAAACTAAGCAAGGTGAAAAGACAACCCTCAGAATGGGAGAAAACAATAGCAAATGAGCCAACTGACAAAGGATTAATTTCCAAAATATACAAGCAGCTCATAAAACTCAATACCAGCAAAATAAACAACCCAATCAAAAAGTGGGAAAAAGACCCAAGCAGACATTTCTCCAAAGAAGACAGATAGCTAACAAACACATGAAAAGATGCTCAACATCGCTCATTATTAGAGAAATGCAAATCAAAACTACAATGAGATATCACCTCATACCAGTCAGAATGGCCATCATCAAAAACTCTACAAACAATAAATACTGGAGAGGGTGTGGAGAAAAGGGTGGCTCAGATGGTAAAGCGTCTGCCTGCAATGCAGGAGACCCGGGTTCGATCCCTGGGTCAGGAAGATCCCCTGGAGAAGGAAATGGCAATCCACTCCAGTACTCTTGCCTGGAAAATTCCATGGACAGAGGAGGCTGGTGGGCTACAGTCCATGGGGTCACAAAGAGTCGGACATGACTGAGCAACTTCACTTTCTTCTTTCTTTCTTGCACTGTCAGTGGGAATGTAAATTGATACAGCCACTATGGAAGAAGGTATGGAGATTCCAAGAAACTAGGAATAAAACCATCACATGACCCAGCAATCCCACTCCTAGGCATATACCCTGAGGAAACCAAAATTGAAAAAGACACATGTATACCATTGTTCACTGCAGTACTGTTTGTACTATTTACAATAGATGAATGGATAAAGAAGTTGTGGTACCTATACACAATGGAATATTACTCAGCCATAAAAAGGAATGTCTTTGAGTCAGTTCTAATGAGGTGGATGAACCTAGAACCTGTTATAGAGAGTGAAGTAAGTCAGAAAGAGAAAGATAAATATTATATTCTAATGGATATATACAGAATCTAGAAAAATGGATCTGAAGAATTTATTCACAGGGCAGCAATGGAGAGACAAAGAGAACAGACTTATGGACCTGGAGAGAGGGGAGAAGAGGGTGAGACGTAACATGGAAACTTACATTACCATGTGTAAAATAGATGGCCAAGGGGAATTTGCTGTATGGCTCAGGAAACTCAGAGAGGGGCTCTGTGTCAACCTGGAGGGGTGGGATGGGGAGGGAGATGGGAGGGGGCTTCAGGAGGGAGGGGATATATGTATACCAAATCCCAGGGATGGGGGAGCCTGGTGGGCTGCCGTCTGTGGGGTCGCACAGTCGGACACGACTGAAGCGACTTAGCAGCAGCATGGCTGATTTATGTTGAGGTTTGACAGAAAACAAAATTCTGTAACGCAATTATCCTTCAATCAAAAAATAAATTAATTTTAGAAAAAGGTAAATTATTCAGGACTTCCCTGGTGGTACAGTGGATGAGAGTCTGCCTGCCAATGCAGGAGACACAGTCTTGACCCCTGGTCTGGGAAGATTCCACATGTCACAGAGCAACCAAGACCGTGCACCACAACCACTGAAGCCCATGTGCTGCAACTACTGAAGCCCAAGCACCCTTGAGCCGTTCTCTGCAGCAAGAGAAGCCACTGCAATAAGTCTACGCACTGCAACAAAGAGTAGCCCCCACTTGCCGCAAACAGAGAAAGCCCACACGCAGTAACAAAGACTGAGCACAACCAAAAAAAATAAAGAAGTAAACGATCCAAGTGGTAATAAATATTAAGGCTGCTAGATAATAAATTTTCTTTTTAGAAGGTCTGTTTTACTAGTAACAATAATTGCTAATACTTATGGAAGATTTTCAATACTAACGACTTTAATTGTTCATTTTCTCATAACAAGCCTATTAATACTATTAATACTCTTATCTTACAAATAAAAGAAAATAAAACCTAAGGTTTAGAGAGAGTCACTACTGGCCAAGATCACATGGGGATTAGGTGGCAGATCTGAGACCAGATGCTGGTCTGGCTCATATCAAAGTCCAGGCTTTTAATCACTCTGTGATACTTCTGGCTTAGTTTTATCTTCCAGTTAAAACATGTATTGTTTAAAAAATAAGGTCAGAGTAAAATCAAATGCCATTTCCTTTCTATTGAAAGAGGTGCTGAGACCTTTGGTGGGTTGGCTGTAACTCTTAGAAATCAATGTGTTGAGAAGTGGAGGAGAGGGATGGCCAACACAGAGATGTCAAGGGCTCAGACCAGGGGGGAGGGAGCAAACACAGACCCCACCATGGTACGCACCTCTTCGAGTGCTTTGCTTACGTAATTCTCCTTCTTGACTGCCTCTTGGAGCTCCATGGCCTGCTGTACGTACATTTTCCCAGCTAGGATTTCATTCTCCAGCATGGACAGCTCCTTCAATGAAATGGGCCAATTCAACCTTTCTAATGCCTCGTTCAAAGCTGCCTTGTTTTCTAAGTACCGCATTGGTTTGTTTGCATCTAACCTAGAGAAGGAAGAAGAAAGAGAAACATAATGTGATCATAACATAAAACATATGGAAAGATGGTTTTTCAGTCAACCCTCCCCTGAGAAACATCTGTCGGAGCAGATGTCAGGTGTCGACAGAATTGCAGCCAAGCCTTCTTATCTATCGGGGCTTTGGTAGTTTGCACAAGTTAGAAATAATCATCTCTGAGTCATGGGAGGCCCTTTTCCCCATTATTTAATTTGATGGTATGATTTTATAGAACTTTGTTACACAAGTTTTGTTTTTTTTTTTCAAGAATTTTTTTCATCATGTTTGGAACCCATTCCTTTCTCCTTAGGAATTCAGCAGAATCAAAAGCAAGTTTCAAAGAGATTTCACACAGCTATGCCTAGCAGTGACTCTGAAAAACAAGCAAACACTAAACCCAAATATTTGTCGCAGTGCAATAATTCTTCTATTGGTTCATTTTAGCTACCTTTATCTCCTGTCCTCGTGTAAGTCTAAACAGGCCACACTTTTTGGCTTCACTGATTTGGTTCACAAAGAACAGAAGCCAAACTTTCTATCAGCTGATGAACAGGCTGCACAATTCCAGGGGAAGCCAGTGGGGTGTGGAGGGCCCAAAGTCCTAAATTCTATTTCTAGTCCCAGGTACTTCTGAGTCAGATATTCATGGAAGCGGGTACAGGGAGGGCAATGGATAGACTGACTGAGGGAGATATGGGGAGAAGAACATCTCATAATTATCATTCTCTTATTGCTGAAGGTGTCACGTCTTTTTATATTTTTAAGATGTTGTGTGTTGGAGAGCACACTGTAAACCCAGTACAATCACAGGACTCAGTCCACAGACAAACTTGTCTCCAGAAGACAGCAAAAATTCTTATTAAAAATCTAAATGGGAGTGATGTCAGGAAAATGGTAAAATGAGAAACCGCAGGCCTCATTCCCCCACAGAAATGCTGACAATAATATGTCGACAAACTGCCTTTGTGAGAATTCCAAGAAGCCGGTTAAAAGGTACCAGCTCTCCAGGAATTCAAAGCCAAGAAGAGTGGGCACTGAAGTTCATATTAGGAATATTTGTTGCACTTTGCCTGGCCTAGCCGCTCCCCTTTCTTGGCACCTGCAGAGCAACTCAGAGGAAATGAAGTCCTGGCTTCTCTGAAAGAGAAGAGTGGAACAAGTATGCAACATTTTGGCCTTCTGTGGGGGCTGCTTGAGAGACTGGCTTTTGTCTCACTTGACGCAGAGTGCCAATAAAAATGGCAGCATACTTTGCATGACAGGTTCTTGGCAGCTGAGAGCAAAGGCAAGTTTCATGGCTGGTTACAGCACCAGAGATGCTGCAGTACCAAAGAGAGACACCAGGGAGAGGAAAAGATTACCCGCTCCTGAGAAAAGACAGGGCAAACCTCAACTGGGAAAGTACACACACACCCCACCACTACCACTCCCAGAGAAGAAATACCCCCAGAAAAGGTGTGAGAGGTTCCCAGAATCTCTAGTCAGAATGACTGGCGAAGGGCTTCCCCTACTGGGACAAGCGTCTGCCTTTTCAAATGTCCAGATCTTGCCTAAAAGTACTAAGGAATAAAGAGAAACAGAGAAGAGTGGCCTAATCAAAGGAACAAAATAAATCTCTAGAAATCTACACTAAAGAGCTATGAATTACCTGACAGAGAATTGAAAATAACTGTTCTAAAAATGCTCATTGAGCTCAAAGAGAATTCAGACAACTAAATGGAATCAGGAAAATGATGGATGAACATATTAAGAATATCAACAAAGACACAGAAACTATAAAAAGAACCAAACAGAAATTCTGTATCAGAGGAATACAATAACTGAAAAATTCACTGCTGCTGCTGCTAAGTTGCTTCAGTTGTGTCCGACTCTGTCCGACCCCAGAGACGGCAGCCCACCAGGTTCCCTCGTCCCTGGGATTCTCCAGGCAAGAACATTGGAGTGAGAGCTTCAAAAGATGAGTTGGTAAATCAGAAAAAAAACCCAGAAAATTATGAATATTTTAAGTCATAAATTGTTACAAGAGACAAAGAAGGACATTCAGTTCAGTTTAGTCACTCAGTCACGTCTGACTCTGCGACCCATGGACTGCAGCACGCCAGGCCTCCCTGTCCATCACCAACTTCCGGAGTTTACTCAAACTCCATTGAGTCGTTGATGCCATCCAACCATCTCATCCTCTGTCATCCCCTTCTCCTGCCCCCAATCCCCCCAGCATCAGGGTCTTTTCCAATGAGTCAGTTCTTCCCATCAGGTGGCCAAAGTATTGGAGCTTCAGCTTCAACATCAGTTCTTCCAATGAATATTCAGGACTGATCTCCTTTAGGATTCACTGGTTGGATCTCCTTGCAGTCCAAGGGACTCTCAAGAGTCTTCTCCAACACCACAGTTCAAAAGCATCAATTCTTTGGCGCTCAACTTTCTTTATGGTCCAACTCTCACATCCATACATGACTACCAGAAAAACCATAGCTTTGACTAGATAGACCTTTGTAGGCAAAGTAATGTCTGCTTTTTAATATGCTGTCTAGGTTGATCATAGCTTTTCTTCCAAGGAGCAAGCGTCTTTTAATTTCATGACTGAAGTCAACATCTACAGTGATTTTGGAGCCCCCAAAAATAAAGTCTCTCACTGTTTCCTCATCTATTTGCCACGAAGTGATGGGACTGGATGCCATGATTTTAGTTTTCTGAATGTTGAGCTTTAAGCCACCTTTTCCACTCTCCTCTTTCACTTTCATGAAGAGGCTCTTTAGTTCTTCTTCACTTTCTGACATAAGTGTGGTGTCATCTGCGTATCTGAGGTTATTGATAATTTCTCCTAGCAATCTTGATTCCAACTTGTGTTTCATTTAGCCCGGCATTTCACATGATGTATTCTGCATATAAGTTAAATAAGCAGGGTGACGATATACAGCTTTGACGTATTCCTTTCCTGATTTAGAACCAGTCTGTTGTTCCATGTCCAGTTCTAACTGTTGCTTCTCGACCTGCATACAGATTTTTCAGGAGGCAGGTTAGGAGGTCTGGTATTCCCATCTCTTTAAAAGTTTTCCAAACTTTGTTGTGATCCACACAGTCAAAGGTTTTGGCGTAGTCAATAAAGCAGAAGCAGATGTTTTTCTGGAACTCTCTCTCTTTTTTGATGATCCAGTGGATGTTGACAATTTGATCTCTGGTTCCTCTGCCTTTTCTAAATCCAGCTTGAACATCTGGAACTTCACACAGTTCACTATTGTTGAAGCCTGTGTTGGAGAATTTTGAGCATGACTTTACTAGCATGTGAGATGAGTGCAATTGTGTGGTAGTTTATACATTCTTTGGCATTGCCTTTCTTTGAGATTGGAGTGAAAACTGACCTTTTCCAGTTCTGTGGCCACTGCTGAGTTTTCCAAATTTGCTGGCATATTGAGTGCAGCACTTTCACAGTATCATCTTTTAGGATTTGAAGTAGCTCAACTGGAATTTCATTACCTCCACTGGCTTTGTTTGTAGTGATGCTTCCTAAGGCCCACTTGACTTCACACATAAGAAGGACATTATATAATGGTAAAAAGGGTCCATTCACAAGGAAGATATGACAATCATAAATATGCACCTAATTTCACAGCTCCCCAATATAGAAGCAAACATTAATAGAATTGAAGGGAGAAACTGAAATACTATAAGAAAAGATTTCAAATTCCATTTTCAAAAATGGATACAACCACCAAACAGAAGACCAGTAAAGAAACAGAGGACTTGAAAAACATGATAGATTAACTAGACCAAACAGACATACACAGAACACATTACCAACCAATAGCAGAATACATATTCTTCCTAAGTGCACATGGAATATTCTCTTCAGGATAAACCACATGTAAAAGTACAAGTCTTAAAAGTTTTAAGATTAAATCATATAAAATATATTCTCCAATCACAGTGGAATAAAACTAGAAATCAAATATGTGGAAATTAACCAACACACTCTTAAACAACCAATGGGCCAAAGAAGAAATCATAAGGGAGACTGCAAAATATCTTGAGATATTTTAAAATAAGAATACAACATATTAAAATGTCTAAGATATAGCAAAAGCAGTCCTAAGAGGGAAATCTATAGTGCTAAATATACCACCCTTATGGCATATTAAAAAGCAGAGACATTACTTTGCCAACAAAGGTCCGTCTAGTCAATGCTATGGTTTTTCCTGTGGTCATGTATGGATGTGAGACTTGGACTGTGAAGAAAGCTGAGCACCGAAGAATTGATGCTTTTGAACTGTGGTGCTGGAGAAGACTCCTGAGAGTCCCTTGGACTGCAAGGAGATCCAACCAGTCCATTCTAAAGGAGAGTGATCCTGGGTGTTCATTGGAAGGACTGATGCTAAAGCTGAAACTCCAATACTTTGGCCACCTCATACGAAGAGTTGACTCACTGGAAAAGACTCTGATGCTGGGAAGGATTGGGGGCAGGAGGAGAAGGGGATGGCAGAGAATGAGATGGCTGGATGGCATCACCGACTCGATGGACATGAGTTTGAATGAATTCCAGGAGCTGGTGGTGGACAGGGAGGCCTGGCGTGCTGTGGTTCATGGGGTCGCAAAGAGTCGGTCACAACTGAGCAACTGAACTGAACTGAACTGAAATACTTATATTAAAAAAGAGAAAATATTTCAAATCAACAAGCTAACTTTACACTTCAAGGAAGTGGGAAAATGAAGAATAAACTCAAAGTTAGCAGAAAGAAATAATAAAGATGAGAGCAGAAATAAGTGAAATAGAACACTAGAAAAAAATCTATGAAACTAAGAGTTAGTTTCTGAAAAGAGCAGCAAAAATGACAAATACTTATTAGCTAGATGAAGAAGAAAAAAGATAAAACTCAAATAACTAGAATCAGAAAGGAAAGAATGAACATTACAATTGTTATCAGAGAAATAAGAAGGATATTTTATAAAAGGCTACCATGATCCATTATACACCAACAAACTGGATAACCTAGAAGAAATGGACAAATTTCTATAAAAATATAACCAACTAAGACTGAATCAGAAAGAAATAAAAAATCTGAACAGACTTGTAACTAGTAAGGAGATTGAATCAGCAAACAAATAATTTCCAACAAATATGAGCTCAGTACTATATGGCTTCCATGGAGAGAATTACCAAACATTTAAAGAAGAATTAACACCAATCCTCCTCAAGTAATTCCAAATACTGAAGAGGAGGGAACATTCTGAAACTCATTCTATGATGCCCGCATCACCCTGAAACCAAAGCCAGACAAAGATACTACAAGATGAGAAAACTACAGCCCAATATTGATTTTGAACATTGATTCAATACTAGCAAACCAAAGTCAACAACACATTAAAAGAATGAGACACTGAAGAATGAGACTTATTCCTAGAATGAAATATGTAAAAATCAGTCAATATAATAAATCACAGCAACAGAATGAAGGAAACAAATGACTTGATCATCTCAGTGGACACGGCAAAATCATGATGATTCAACACTCTTTCATGATTAAAAATGACAACACCCAACAAACTAGGATTAGGAGGAAACTACCGCAATATGGGGCTTCCCCAGTGGCTCAGAGGTAAACAACCCACCTGCAATGCAGGAGACACAGGTTCAGTCCCTGGGTTGGGAAGACCCCCTGGAGAAGGGCACAGCAACCCACTCCAGTATTCTTGCCAGGAAAATCCTGTGGACAGAGGAACCTAGCAGGCTAAGGTCCATGGGATTGCAAAGAGTCAGACATGACTGAAGCAACTGAGCACAAGCACAAGCACTGCAATATAGTAAAGGTGTCGTAACTTACTCAAAATCACGCTTTAGATGGTAAGGAGGGAAGTGATGTCATGAAAGACAGTGGAGTAGAAAAATCAAGGAACTGGTCTTTTCACCAAAACAACTATTTGATAGAATTAACTATTTTGGAACTCAAGAATGTAGTTGAATACTTACATAGCATTCAGAAGAACACTTGATGAAGAGAGAGGCTGACATGTAGGGAAATCTCTGTCAGGTCACTGGCTGACCAGAGGGATAACAAAACAATAGTGAACACACATGATAAAGAATATAGTCTTTGCAAAAGAGCATGGAAAGACATTAAACAGACAACTGCAGCCTTCATCAAGCAACAGCAGCAATTTCTGGGGAGGTTAGAGAATCTAATTTCCTGAGATACTGTTACAATGTCCAAAATGTTCAGTTTTCAACAAAAAATTACAAAGAATACCAAGAAACATGGATGCATACAGCCCATTCACAGGGGAAAAAAGCAACAGACACATAAAGTTCAGACACTGGATTTGGCAGACAAAGACTTAAAATAACTTTCTTAAAAGCCAATCCTCAAATTCACATTGAACTTCAAGGGACCACAAATAACCAGAACAGTTTGGAAATAGAAGAACAAAGTTGCGAGACTTTCAAAACTCACTATAGCCCGCTAGGCTTTTCTGTCCATGAAATTCTACTGGCAAGAATACTGCACTGGGTTGCCATTCTCCAGGGGATCTTCCCAACCCAGGGATCGAACCCAGGTCTCTTGCACTGCAGGCAGATTCTCAGCCATCATGGAAGCCCAGAAAGCAGACTGGTAGTTACTAACGTGGGAGAGAGGAATGGGGAAGGAGTACTTAACAGGTAGAAGGTATTTTCTGAGATGATAGAGAAGTTTTGCAAGTAAAGGAACGTGTGGCTTGCACAAGATTAAAAAAAATTTTTTAATTGGAGTATAGTTGCTTTACAACATTGTTATTTTCTGCTGTACAGCAAAGTGAACTAACTGTGAATAACTTAAGTATTACTGAATAGCACATTTAAAAACAGTTAAAAGAAACTGTTAACTGTAGGTTATATGAATTTCACCAAAATTAAAAAGCAATTTTAAAGATGAAAAGGAACTGGCTTACTTTTTTTTTTCCTCTGGAGATAATGCTCGCCAAACAATTTTATTCAAGCGCCTGTTAAAAAAAAAAAAACCAACAATAATGATTTAATAGCAATACTTTACTTCAGAAGAAAAGGCTGACCCCAGGCAAGGAAAGCCCAAGCCACGCACCACCGCAGAACCACACCATTGTCACTTGCTCGGAGATTGGATGTGAGGGTCTCCCTCCCTCGGCATCACTGCAGAAGCTTTATGACTTCGTGGTAATCATGCTAAATATGAAAGGAGGCCATAGTTCTCAGATCCATTAGGTAAAACCCAGGCTGAGAAAAGGCAGCAAACAAACTGGTCCTCATTATCTCTGCATGAAGATATTTTTAAACATCTGATTTTCACCTTAAGGAAAAATACAAGTGTGCCCTTAGCCTGCCTCCTGTAGACATTTTTCTATCTGGATTTGCAGAACAAAAAATGGTTAACAGGGTCATAAATAATAGAACTGGGATACACTTTAGAAATCAACCAGCCTGACCTCCTTGTTTTCCAAATGTGGCTGCTGAGGGGGCAGAATGATGAAGCGCCTTGTTCATCCTGCATGGAGAGCTGGGGCTGAGATTAAGCTCACTGAATGTGTTTACAGAAAGATTCTGGAATGAAGGAAGTTGGAGCCAGTGCTTTCAACTGGGTAGTTATAGCTCCTTTTCTTGTTACTAATCAGGGGTGCTTTTACAGAGTTTCCAGCCCAGATCTGTGACTGCTACATCATCACCTAAACCAGGTTTCCTGGAGCACCAGGCACAGAAAACTGGCTCCATGGGTTGTGAGCTGGTGTTCCATGAAACAGAAAAGTCTCAATAAGACGGAGTGGGAGAATACTGCCACTCCCCAGGAGGCATGCTTCTAATCCTTGGGCCCAGTGTCTGTGGCACAGGGCTCTGGGAGCACACTTTGGGTGGTGTTATCTTGCCCTGATCATCCATCATGAGCTTGGGGAGGTCACAGAAAGGGGGTCTAGTGTGGTGGTGAAGAGCACCGACTCTGGAGTCACTGGGCCCAAAGCTCAGTGTTCCCCTCTTATTATCCAGTAGACTTTGGGCCAGTAGCCGACTTTTCTGTAGAATGTGGATAATAACAATACCTCCCTCCCAGTGTTGCAGTGCAGATTTAATAAGCAAGTGTATGCATCGTACACAAAACTGTGTCTGACACAGGGAAACGCTCTGTAAGTGACAGAGTCAGGAAGCGGGAAACAAGCCAGCTCGCCTCTGTCTCCTTCGATATTTTTGGTTCTTTGTGGCCTCTTTAGAAGGGCTTCCCTGGTGGCTCAGATGGTAAAGAACCTTCCTGCAATGCAGGAGACTGGTTTTGATCCCTGGGTCAGGAAGATCCCAATAGGAAATGGCAACCCACTTAGGTATTCTTGCCTGGAAAATTCCAAGGACAGGAGAGCCTGGTGGACTACCGTCCATGGGGTCACAAGGAATTGGTTTTCTTTAAAAATTTTTATTTATTTATTTATTTGGCTGCCCTGGGTCTTAGTTGCGGCATGCAGGGCTTCCCTGGTGGCTCAGACAGTAAAGAATTCTTCTGCAATGAGGGAGACCCAGGTTCGATCCCTGAGTTGGGAAGAGCCCCTGGAGAAGGAAATGGCAACCCACTCCAGCCAGTATTCTTGCCTGGAGAATTCCCATGGATAGAGGAGCCTGGCGGGCTACAGTCCATGGGGTTGCAAAGAGTCTGACACAATTGAGCGACTAAGCACACAATAGGATCTTTAATCTTCATCGTGACATGCAGGATCATTTTTGGTTGCAGATTGTGGGATCTAGTTCCCTGAGGGATCGAACCTGGGCTGCCTGCATTGGGAATGTGGAGTCTTCGCCACTGGACCATCAGGGAAGTCCCAATTTTCTTTAATCATGTGGTTGATTAAACAATGATGAGGGCTTCTAAAACTTGTGTGCATTTATGGAAAATAAAAAACTATTTTAAAATATTTTAAAATTTAAACCTTGAAAGTGGAGGCAACGGAAGAGAGAGGCTGGGAGTGCAGACAAGGGCTTGACAGAGACACTGCTCTGGGTTCAAATCTCAGAGGCTCTGCTTTACTGCTGTGTGATCCTATTACATAACTTAAAAAAATGTTCATTTATTTGGCTGTGTCAGGTTTCAGTTGCAGCACTTGGACTCTCTAGCTGTGGCACTCAGGCTTAGTTACTCCGCAGCACGTGGGATCTTAGTTCCCCAACCAGGGATCAAACTTGCAACCCCTGCATTGCAAGGCAGATTCATAACCACTGGACCACCAGGGAAACCCCTGTTACATAACTTTTGAAAACTGCTTTCTTACCAATAGAACAAGGATAACACCACTTACTCCTGGCATTGAGAGGATTAAATGAGCAGTATGTATAAAGTGATCAGAAATGACTAAGGCTCATTCCTTCCAGGTTCTAAAGAAGAGGGAGACTTAGAAATTCAGGAATGGCTGGTGAATGTGGTCCAATTAGCTATGACATGTCCCTAATTTTTGGAGAGGGCAATGGCAAGCCACTCCAGTACTCTTGCCTAGAAAATCCCATGGACGGAGAAGCCTGGTAGGCTGCAGTCCATGGGGTCGCTACGAGTCAGACATGACTGAGTGACTTCTCTTTCACTTTTCACTTTCACACATTGGAGAAGAAAATGGCAACCCACTCCAGTGTTCTTGCCTGGAGAATCCCAGGGACGGGGGAGCCTGGTCGGCTGCTGTCTATGGGGTTGCACAGAGTCGGACACGACTGAAGTGACTTAGCAGCAGTCCCTAATTTTATTTTTAAAATGAAAAAAAAAAATGCTTACCACAGTGCCTGTCATGTACTAAGTGCTCAAAGGTTAGTGTTTTTATTTATTATTATTATTATTTTGGCCATGCTGCATGCAGGTGGGATTTTAGTCCCCCACCAGGCATTGAGCCCACACCCCCTGCATTGGAAGTGAGAAGTCCTAACCACTGGACTGCCAGGGAAGTCCCCCATCTCTAGTTTTAATTTGTTTCTTTAGAAAATATTTTCCTAAGAGGGTATTTTCATAACCCCTATTATTCCTCCATTTGCCATCTTCACTGAACTATTTCAAAGCACACAGAAAAAGCAAGCAGGCATGAATGGAGGGCAGTGGAGAATATATGAATCCTGGTTCCACTGGTGTGGAAGGCAGCCGAAGGAAAGCCTTTGAAAGTGTGGAATGAGAGTCATCTGGAATACTGGGGTTTGATAAACCACAATCTTCCTCTGTTTTTAGGAGAGTCAAACTTGACCTCAGGTTTACCATGAACACAGCTGCAGAAAAATCACCCGAGAATCGAGCCAGCATTGATATCCTCAGAGCTTATGTGCAGATAAACAAAGTCAAAACTGCTCCTGTAATTCCTAAAATACTGAAACACAGGATTCCTATACCTGGGAATTAGGTGTGACCAAAATAGCTAGTGTGTGTCACTACTTTGACCAAAGGACTGTGAGCTTCCAACTTACTTGGTCATCCCCAACCATACAGACTTAGCGTTATATCTGGCTTACCTGTGGTGGGAAACTCCTTAGAAATGTTTTATTGGGGATGAGATGGGGATAAATCAAGTTTCACTAATTACTTTTCATAGTCTGCATAGCTTTAGAAAGATTGGGCAAGATGGAAAAGGGAATTGACATTTATACCAGCAAACAAATACTATTAAACACAAAAGATCAGAAGATTTGTTCTATATAATATGAATGTTCCGTTCCGTTCCGTCACTCAGTCGTGTCCGACTCTTTGTGACCCCGTAGACTGTAGCCTACCAGGCTTCTCCGTCCATGGGATTCTCCAGGCAAGAATACCGGAGTGGGTTACCGTTTCCTTCTCCAGGGGATCTTCCCGACCCAGGGATCGAACCCGGGTCTTTCGCATTGGAGGCAGACACGTTAACCTCTGAGCCACCAGGGAAGCCCAATATATGAATGTTAATATTATTAAAAACAATATTAAATAATTCATTTAAAATAAACATCAAATTAATGATACCAAATAATACACATTCAATCAATATTAATCATTAAAATTAATGCTAATTATCATATTTAAATTAATACTATTTTATTATTTTAATAACAATATGGTATAATATTCCTCTGAGGGTATTAAAGGCTTTTCCAGATTCACTTATTGGAAGTAAGAACTGGGACAGAGCACTACTAGGTCTGTATTTTGGTTTTACTATGAATGAAGGACTCTCTTCTGCCTGGGAACAGAGGGTCTCTGTCCTTCTGGAAATTCTCAGGAAAGGGTCATCTCAGTGGAAAGAACTATTTGACTCTTCCCCATGTATTTATGGTTATTTTAGCGTCAGCAATTCAGGGAATGAAAGAGGGAAGCAATTCACATTAGTTGCTTTTTATGTATATAATTTACATAAACTTCAAACTGCCCTGTGAACCAGATTTTTGCAAATAAGGAATCTGAAGCTCACAAGTGTCACATGACCTGTCAAGCAACTGTCAGAGCCAAGAATGAAACCTCTGAGCTGTCTGACCTCAAAGCCCCAGCTTGTAGCCCTGTAGCAGGCTTTCACAGACTAAGTAATCACAGCACTCAAATATCTGAATGAGTCAAGCAAATTAAATTATAATATAAATGATATCACTATATTACATTTTATATAACTGAACTAGATGAATTTTAATAACTAAACCTGAATTAGATCAAATTCAAATTAAATTCCAACAGTCAAAATACATATAGTGACACCTGCCAGGAAGAGGAGACCAAGGGGAAAGCCAGCAGCCCAGAGTCTGCCCTGGGGGGACTCTGCCCTGGTGACATCCTCACAGGGGAGAAGCAGGCTTGCGCTGAAGCTGGGAGCACTCCCAAGCACCACAGTCAAAGTGGGTGCTGGAGAGTGGCTGGGGAAGGGCCTCTGGTGGGGGTTGGCCATTGGTGCTGAGGCAAGAAGGGATGAAAGAGGATAGCTGGGAGGGTGGGCAGGGAGAGTGGCAATAGAACTTGGAGGCAAGGGAAGGCCTGCCTGGTGCAGAGGAAGAGGCAAAGAAGAGGACCAGACAGAGCAAAGTCTCCGGCCCAGCAGGGAGGGTGACCCTTGGGAGTGTTCAGCCTGCCTTAGAGAGAAATGAAGGGCCCACAGAGACTCAGAAAAGCCCTGAGGCAACAGAAGGAGCCCATGCAACACAGCCTCAGTTCTTAGGTGAGGGTAGCAGAAGCAGCTCAAGTGCAAGCAGATTTGGAGAGGCCTGAGATGGGCCTAGTGCAGAAAGGCCAGTCTCTGGGCTGGGTCGTGCACTCCAGGTGGCAGAAGTCAGATCTTATATTCAGTTGGTCAAAAAAGTCTCTTTGGGTATTTCTGTAACATGAAATGGAAAAATCCGAACTTGGGGACCAGACTAATACTTTTTTGAACACACACTAGACACACTAAAAAATGACAGTAGACCAGTAAGGGCTGGCCTGGGCCCTGTTCACTTTTGCTTACTTTGATTTTCCCCTACCACATGGTAATAAATGAAAACCCAATTGCACAGCTTCCAGAACCAAGAATAAGAACTTGCCTGGAGGAGCTGGGTAGCTCAAAGTTTAATTAAGTGTGCACAAGGAGTTATTAAGTGCTATGGGGCAGGATGGGGAGGTGACTAGAGAGCTGGGAGAGGGTAAGATTCTAGCCACAGAGCCATAATCTCCACTCTGAGATGGGCTCCCAGGTCAGGCCTGAAGGAGCCCGGCCCCAGGAAGGGGCTGGGATTCAAGGACCCTGGGTTTCTTTCCCACCTGGATCTCCTTCTCCAGCCTGGCAGTTGCCTGCCAAACCCTGGGTTATCTGCCCTTGTGAAGACAGGCCCCCTAACTCAGCATGGTCACAGTGACTATTAAGAGTACAGTTTTCACTGTAATCAACTTGGTCATCATCTTGCTTTTGATTTAAAAATTGTTTAAGTAAATTATCTCCTTATTGTGTCCTTATTGTGGTGTTTTATTCGTCACTTTACAGAAAGTTAGATGCTAAAATGGTCCAGTTCACTCTGCTAAAAAGAAAGTTTTAAGAGTTCATGGAGGGACTTCCCTGTCAGTCCAGTGGTTAAGACTGCACCTCCTGATGCAGGGGGCTGGGGTTCGATCCCTGGTTCGGGAGCTGAGGTCCCTTGTGGCCAAAAAGCCAAAACATAAAAAATACAAACAATATTGTAACAAATTCAATAAAGACTTTAAAAAATGGTCCATATCAAAAGAAAATCTTAAAAAATCTGTAAAAAGGAAAGAGTTTATGGAAACATGAGATGTTTACAGAGTCTGGAAAGGGAAGATGGTTTCTTGAAAACCCTGCTGGGCACATTCAGGTAATGTACTTAATGCAGCGCAGGCATAGAGGAAGCCCCTTCTGTTAGCAGGGCTGCTGTTAATACTTCTTATGGACTATTGTTAAAAAGCTGCTCCAGATGAAAAATATAAGCTAAAACAAGAGAAAAGCCAAAACAAATTCCACATCCATTAAAGAGTAGCCAGGAGTAATACTTACTTTTCATAGGACTTAATTGCCTGTTCCACTTTTTGCTTGTAGATATTGAGTTTCACTCCTTGGGGGTTAATTAAAGTCATCTTATTTGTGTCATTGCACACATGTGCCAGAGGGAACACCTATACGCCAATGTCAAAGGAAAGTGTCACTTAACATGTGCCTTCAAAACTCAATTTAATGGTTGTACAATATATTTCTCTGGCTAGAAAATCAATACTTTAGATTTGTAGAGAAATTAGAAAATACAGAAAATCAAAAATAAAGAAATAAAAATCAGAGATATCTTTGCTAAACTTTTGCTTCCAATTTTTAAAACTACATATTTTAAAAATAACCATCACCTCAAAAAACTATTTCAGGAAACCCTAATCAGAATCAAGTATTCTCTTCATAAGCCTCTGTCAAATTGATGGGCATGAGCAATAAGAAATAGAATCTCACTGCTGCTACTTTGTAAATGACTAGTTAGGTTCTTCCCTGATGACTTAGATGGTGAAGAATCCACCTGCAATGCAGGAGACATGGGTTTACAATTACTAGGTTGGGAAGATCCCCTGGAGAAGGGAATGGCACCCCACTCCAGTATTCTTGACTGGAGAATTCCATGGACAGAGGACTGTGGCGGGCTAGAATCCATGGGGTCACAAGTCTCAAACATGACTGAGTGATTAACACTTTCACTTTTCAGCTGGATTCAACATCTTTTTCACGTACTTATTTTAAATTTGATTTTCTCTTGAGAATATATGATGACAGTTAAAATCTTTGGGCCATTTTCCTTACCAATCTGTAAGAGATTCTTATACATGTAAAATAAAATCAGCTTAGTGTTCAATGAAACCATTCTATGTAAGAATAGTAGAGTACCAATATGAGAGGGCATTTTAAAAAAAATTCTGCCTGCATCTGATGCTTGCTTGCTTCTTTCTGGGTTTGGGGATGTCTCTGATTCCATGCTATGTGAACAGGACCTGTAATAATTTACTTTTTGTTGCTGCTTAGTTGCTAAGTTGTGTTCAACTCTTTTGTGACCCCATGGATTGCAGCCCACCAGACTCCTCTGTCCATGGGATTTCCTGGGCAAAAATACTGGAATAGGCTGCCATTTCCTTCTCCAAAGGATCTTTCCAACCCAGGGATCAAACCTGGGTATCCTACATTGGCAGGCAGTTTCTTTGCCACTGAGCCACCTGGGAAGCACAATATTTCACTTTTACCTATTTGCATATTACTTATCCCTCCTTGAGCTTCCCTTGTGGCTTAGCTGGTAAAGAATTAACCTGCAATGTGGGAGACGTGAGTTCAATCCCTGGGTTGGGCAGATCCCCTGGAGAAGGGAAAGGCTACCCACTCCAGTATTCTGGCCTGGAGAATCCCATGGACTATACAGTCCATGCGGTCGCAAAGAGTCGGACACGACTGAGTGACTTTCACTTATCCCTTTTTAGGAATGTAAGCTCCCTAAGAGCAGGAACTTTGTTTCATCCCTGCTTTATTTCTATCACCTGAACAGGGCCTGGCCCTCTACAAATATCTGTTGATAAAGGAATAAATGTATGTTCCTCAAAAGGCATATTCCATATCTTAATATTTACATGCAAAAGAAAGTCTAACTGGAGAAATATTGAGATACAGTGGTGTTTCAATACTGCATGTGATTCCAACCACAAGGAGCATGTAGACATTTTAGAAATATGGGCAATCACTTTTAAGAAGTAAATTTTTACTTTCATTCCAGATGATACAGAGTTCATGTTTCCCTTTGTCTCCAAATCATACAAAAATTATATTGTTATTATTTAAGAAAAATACATAGAAATATAAAAAGGAAAAGAAGAAGGAAAGAAAGTAAAAAAAGATGCATTGATATATTTCTATAGAGAAAAAGTTGAACACGTCAGCAGGACTGAAGTTGCAGGTTTGTTGACTCTTGTGTCCAAAGATGGCAGGGGTAGAGGGAGCTCAACTCCCAGGAAGCAAGTGGGACTCTGAGTCAGGCTCAGTGCCTGAAGCTGGCACTACTAGCATGAGGTTCTCTCACCCCTGCAAGAAGGCCCTGCCTGATGAGAGAGAATGCTCGTGTAGCTTCACAGCCATGAGCTAAACCAAGCCACCCTCAATCTGCGTTAGCCCAGTACCATCATGGAATAAGAGCTCTAAATGCCAATGACCGGGGAGTAAGGGGATGCATTTAGGTAACTGCAAAAAAGAAGGCAGAGGAAAAAACAGATTTTTTTAAAGTCTTATTAAAAATGAGCCAACAAACTAAAACTCCTAAACACACACACACAAAAATGCCCCAAATGGTAGCTGAGCAAATCAACAATCTGAATACCCATTCACCTGAGTAGAAATTAATTTTATGAGCACCTAAAAATAGTTTTATATTAATTATGATTAAAATTAGTGATTAAGTTGCTCAAAGATGTAACAGTCATAAGAAAGTGTAAGAATAAACAGATATGACATCAAAACAAATGTATGAGAAAAAGAAGAATATTTTGAATAATAAAATAACATCATAAAAAAAAAAGACATTGAAATTGAAAACTATGTATGTTGATTTTGCAATTAAAACCTCAAGACCAAAACAAACAAAATAGCCAAAGATTCAGGAAACTGAGAAGGAATCAACTAAGTTAGGCTGAATAGTCAAACCTTGCTACTTGTCATACAAAAGAATTCATCATGTGACCTCTAAGCAAGCTTTGTCCAAGAGAAGGAGCCAGAACAGTGGGTTAAAAGGTGAGTCTAGGTGGTCGAGCAGTTAAGAATCCTCCTGTTAATTTCAGGGGCATGGATTTGATCCCTGGTCAGGGAAGGGTCCACATGCTGCAGACCAACTAAGCCCATGTGCTCTAGATCCCATGCTCTGAAACAAGAGAAGCCCTCGCGACACAACTAGAGAAGGCCTGTGCAAAGCAATGAAGACCCAGTGCAGCCAAAAATCAATCAATCAATCAATAAAATCAAATAAAAAATTAAGGTGAGTTGACTGGACTTTGAAAATTGAAAGAAATTTACGAAAGTGAAAAAGAAAACAACAAACAAAACCCACCATCTTTTAAAATACCACAAACTTTTAGAGGAAAAAAACAGCCTCAAAAAAAGTGAAAGATCCTACACTCTTATCTCTCCTGGGAAAAAGTTCCCTCTAGAAGTCTATAAATAGCTTCAAATTGCCAACTTATGGCTCAACTGCAAATCAACACCACAAAATATTTAGCAACATTATACTACTTCATCAGGATCTGCTGGACCCCTGCCAGAAGGTGTGTAAAGAAAACCCTTTGTTTAACGTTCTACCTCCCTCTTTCGTGGGTTTGGATCTCATGCCTTGCATGGCCATCTTGGACTTCAGGGTGGTAGCAGTTCAAATTTGGCTCATGTGCACCCACTCTCATTCCTTTCTGTGTGCAGACTGAGGGAAAGACAAAGTCATACTCCACACCTTCAGTCTGTGGTCTTAGTTTTTACAGCATGGTGATCAGCTGAAGGTCCCATGGGACATTCTCTTTATGATGCCAAGTTTGGTGTGACTGTGAGGTCATAAAGGGCATTCTCACAGGTACTTGGGGGATCAGAATCTTGGCTGCTCAGCTTCTGTAGGGAGGCAGGTGGGGAGGGGAGTGTAGTTAATGAGGAAACTGACATTGCTTGAAAGGGAATGAAACCACTTGGTCACATGTCCTTTGCACATGTTTTACTTTTTACCTCTTATAATGGAAATCAAGCATTACTAACTTATGGCGGGGCCCTTCTGGACAGTATTTGATAATAAAAGAGAGCCTTAAGGTATTGCCTATTTTAATCTTCTTGATATTAACCTAGAAGCCTTACCAAATTAATGATAATCACAGTCTGTGTGAGACTGTAACTATGAGGGAGGAAGAGCAGAGGGAGAAAGGAGGAGGTATGAGGAGAGGGCGCAGAGTCACTGACTATAATTGCTGAATCCATTCAGTTCAGTTCAGTTCAGTCGCTTAGTTGTGTCCGACTCTTTGCGACCCCATGAACCACAGCACACCAGGCCTCCCTGTCCATCACCAACTCCCGGAGTTCACTCAAACTCATGTCCATCGAGTCGGTGATGCCATCCAGCCATCTCATTCTCTGTCGTCCCTGTCTCCTCCTACCCCCAGTCCCTCCCAGCATCAGACTCTTTTCCAGTGTGTCAACTCGTCACATGAGGTGGCCAAAGTATTGGAGTTTCAGCTTCAGCATCAGTCCTTCCAATGAACACCCAGGATTGATCTCCTCTAGAATGGACTGGTTGGATCTCCTTGCAGTCCAAGGGACTCTCAAAAGTCTTCTCCAACACTACAGTTCAAAAGCATCAATTCTTCGACGCTCAGCTTTCTTCACAGTCCAACTCTCACATCCATACATGACCATGGGAAAAACCATAGCCTTGACTAGACGGACCTTGGCTGTCAAAGTAATGTCTCTGCTTTTTAATATGCCAGGTTCCTATGCAATATTGCTCTTTATAGCATCAGACCTTGCTTCTGTCATCAGTCACATCCACAACTGGGTATTTGTTTTGCTTTGGCTCCATCCCTTCATTCTTTCTGGAGTTATTTCTCCACTGATCTCCAGTAGCATACTGGGCAACTACCGACCTAGGGAATTCCTCATTCAGTATCCTATCATTTTGCCTTTTGATACTGTTCATGGGGTTCTCAAGGCAAGTATACTGAAGTGGTTTGCCATTCCCTTCTCCAGTGGACCACATTGGATAGCCTCAATTTGGGCTGATTCTGCTAGAATTTTTCCCACTGGTAGACCAGAGACACTCCTTAACCAATAATCTTATCAACAGTTGAGAATAGTTTTATCAAGTCTGTCAAAAACAGTTTTATCAATAATGATGATAGTGTTTATCTTTTGCTGTCTGCCAAGTCCTAAGCCCTCTATATATTTTCTCATTCAATCCTTCCATAGATACAGACACTGAAATGCAGTTTTGTTATTTGGTTTTCCTCTCCACTGAACTCTGTAGTTTTTCACTCTATTAAAAAATACTAGTTTCTAAAACACAATACATGTGCAAAGTAACCATTTTCTGAATATGTAAAAGACTAAAATTATATAAATTCAAGTAATGGCTAAAGCTCCAACATTTTTAGAAGTTTATCTATATTGTAAAATACTGTGTCTTAAACTCCACCAGATTTGAGTTCTTGGTGATTGAGACATGAAATGAGTATAACTTTGTTATTTTAAAAGACGTGTTTGCCAAGAATGTGAATGAAGTAACCAAAAAAATTTTTTTTAGTAACCAAAATTTTAAGAGATGTATTTAGTTTATATAACAAACTATTCTCAAACAATAAAAGAAAAAAAGTTAAATTTGGAGTACCATTTTCCCTTAGCAGTAGGCAGGTTTTTTGTTGTTGTTGTTTTTTGCTCTAAGTGACAGCTAAGATGTAGGAAAACAGGCACTCTCAAAATTCCAAGTAAACTGTCCAATAATGCAGGGAATAGCTAAAGTAATTGTAGTAATTCATGTTACTGAATATTAGTACAACGGTTAAAATTCATCCAAAAAAGGTCATTACAAGGAAATATGTGCAAAAGATATGCTAAATGAAGAAAGTGGGGCACAGAACTGTCAGTCAGTTCAGTTGCTCAGTCGTGTCCGACTCTTTGGGACCCCATGTACTGCAGCACACCAGGCTTCCCTGTCCCATTACCAATTCCCAGAGCTTGCTCAAACTCATGGTTCATCGAGCTGGTGATGCCATCCAACCATCTCATCCTCTGTCCTCCCCTTCTCTTCCTGCCTTCAATCTTTCCCAACAACAGGGTCTTTTCCAATGAGTTACTTCTTCACATCAGGAGGCCAAAGTATTGGAGCTTCAGCTTCAACATGAGTCCTCACAGTGAATATTCAGTATTGATTTCCTTTAGGATTGATTGGTTTGATCACCTTGCTGTCCAAGGGACTCTCAAGAGTCTTCCCCAACACCACAGTTCAAAGCATCAATTCTCTGGCATTCAGCTTTCTTTATGGCAACTCTCACATCCATATATGACTACTGGAAAAACCAGCTTTTCTTCCAAGGAGCAAGCATCTTTTAATTTCAAGGCTGCAGTCAGCATCTGCAGTGATTTTGGAGCCCAAGAAAATAAAGTCTGTCACTGTTTCTATTGTTTCCTCACCTATTTGCCATGAAGTGATGGGACTGGATCTTAGTTTTTTGAATGCTGAGTTTTAAGCCAGCTTTTTCACTCTCCTCTTTCACTTTCATCAAGAAAAAGACATAAAAGGAATACAAATTGGAAAAGAAGAAGTAAAACTTTCACTGTTCGCTGATGACATGATCCTCTACACAGAAAACCCTAAAGACTCTACCAGAAAACTACTAGAGCTAATCAATGAATACAGTAAAGTTGCAGGATATAAAATCAACACACAGAAATCCCTTGCATTCCTATACACTAATAATGAGAAAATAGAAAGAGAAATTAAGGAAACTATTCCATTCACTGTTGCAACGAAAAGAATTAAATACTTAGGAATATATCTACCTAAGGAAACAAAAGACTTGTACATAAAAAACTATCAAACACTAGTGAAAGTAATCAAAGAGGACATTAATAGATGGAGAAATATACCATGTTCGTGGATTGGAAGAATTAATATTGTAAAAATGAGTATACTACCCAAAGTAATTTATACATTCGATGTAATCCCTATCAAGCTACCAATGATATTTTTCACAGAACTAGAACAAATAATCTCACAATTTGTATGGAAATACAAAAAACCTCAAATAGCCAAAGCAATCTTGAGGAAGAAGAATGGAACTGGAGGAATTAACCTGCCGGACTTCAGGCTCTACTACAAAGCCACAGTCATCAAGACAGTATGGTACTGGCATAAAGACAGAAATATAGATCAATGGAACAAAATAGAAAGCCCAGCGATAAATCCACACACCTATGGACACTTTATCTTTGATAAAGGAGGCAAGAATGTAAAATGGAGAAAAGACAGTCTCTTTAACAAGCAGTGCTGGGAAAACTGGTCAGCCACTTGTAAAAGAATGAAGCTAGAACACTTCCTAACACCATACACCAAAATAAACTCAAAATGGATTAGAGAGCTAAATGTTAAGACCAGAAACTATAAAACTCCTAGAGAACGTAGGCAAAACACTCTCCGACATAAATCACAGCAGGATCCTCCAAGACCCACCTCCCAGAATATTGGAAATAAAAGCAAAAATAAACGAATGGGTCCTAATGAAAATCAAAAGCTTCTGCACAGCAAAGGAAACTATAAGCAAGGTGAAAAGGCAGCCTTCAGAATGGGAGAAAATAACAGCAAATGAAGCAACTGATAAAGGATTAATCTCCAAAATATACAAGCAGCTCCTGCAGCTCAATTCCAGAAAAATAAATGACCCAATCAAAAAACGGGCCAAAGAACTAAACAGACATTTCCCCAAAGAAGACATACAGATGGCTAACAAACACATGAAAAAATGCTCAACATCCCTCATAATCAGAGAAATGCAAATCAAAACCACAATGAGATACCATTTCACACCAGTCAGAATGGCTGCTATCCAAAAGTCTACATGCAATAAATGCTGGAGAGGGTGTGGAGAGAAGGGAACCCTCTTACACTGTTGGTGGGAATGCAAACTAGTACAGCCACTATGGAGAACAGTGTGGAGATTCCTCAAAAAACTGGAAATAGAACTGCCATATGATCTAGCAATCGCACTCCTGGGCATACACACCGAGGAAACCAGAATTGAAAGAGACACATGTAGTCCAATGTTCATTGTAGCACTGTTTATAATAGCCAGGACATGGAAGCAACCTAGATGTCCATCTGCAGACGAATGGATAAGAAAGCTTTGGTACATATACACAATGGAATATTACTCAGCCATTAAAAAGAATGCATTTGAACCAGTTCTAATGAGGTGGATGAAACTAGAGCCTATTATACAGAGTGAAGTAAGTCAGAAGGAAAAACCCCAATACAATATATTAACGCATATATATGGAATTTAGAAAGATGGAAATGATAACCCTGTATACGAGACAGCAAAAGAGACACAGATGTATAGAACAGTCTTTGGGACTCTGTGGGAGAGGGTGAGGGTGGGATGGTTTGGGAGAATGGCATTGAAACATGTATATTATCATATGTGAAACGAATCGCCAGTTCAGGGTCGATGCATGTTACAGGATGGTCGGGGCTGGTATGCGGGGATGACCCAGAGGGAGGATAAGGAGAGGAGGGAGGTGGGAGTGGGGTTCGGGAGGGGGAACTCATGTGCACCCGGGGCGGATTCATGTCAATGTATGGCAAAACCAACCAATATAATATTGTAAAATAATTAGCCTCCAATAAAAATTTTTTAAAAAAGAGGCTCTTTAGTTCTTCTTCACTTTCTGCCATAGGGTGGTGTCATCTGCATATATGAGGTTATTGATATTTCTCCCAGCAATCTTGATTCCAACTTGTGCTTCAACCAGTCTGGCATTTCTCATGATGTACTGTGCATATAAGTTAAATAAGCAAGATGACAATATACAGCCTTGATGTACTGCTTTCCCAATTTGGAACCAGTCCGTTGTTCCATGTGCAGTTTTACCTGTTGCTTCTTGACCTGCATACAAGTTTCTCAGGAGGCAGGTAAGGCGGTCTGGTATTCCCACCTCTTTAAGAATTTTCCACAGTTTGTTGTGATCCACACTGTCAAAGGCTTTAGCGTAGTCAATGAAGCAGAAGTAGATGTTTTTCTGGGATTCTCTTGCTTTTTCTATGATCCATTGTCTGTTGGCTATTTGATCTTCTCTGCCTTTTCTAAATCCAGCTTGAAGGTCTGGAAGTCCTCAGTTCAGGTACTGTTGAAGCCTAGCTTGGAGAATTTTGAGCATTACTTTGCTAGCGTGTGGGGTGAGTTCTCAGATTCTTTGGCATTGCCTTTCTGAACTGTAGGCACTGTTATTAGTTGTTAGAGTAGTCCAGGAAGAATTCGACCAGACCACATTCTGGCTGTGTTTATAAGCAATCCCACAACATTTTGAAAATGAGAAAATGGTGCAAACTGGTGTTTATATATTTATCATTCAACACTGACTGAATTCAACAACTTCACTGTTTTTCAACTAAATCATTTCTTTCTATACATATCCCAGAGCTTGCCACCAGATTGGGCAAGGAGCGGTCTGACTGGATGTGAGTAATGAAAATGCAAAGGCTGTGCACATCCTGCATGGCTGACTCGGAACACAGGTGCAGGGGCTTCATAGTTGTACAAATTTCTGAGTGCTAAAGCTTAAACCTCTGCTTGTATTTATTTATTTAAACAAGTTGTGCTTATTTAATTTTTGGCCGCACTCCATGGCATGTGGGATCTTAGTTCCCTGACCAGGGATCAAACCAGAACCCCCTGAATTAGAAGGCAGAGTCTTTAGCCACAGAATCACTGGGGAAGTCCCAAACCTCTGCTTTTTAAATAGAAACATTTCCAGGTTTCTCGGGGGAGCCTGGTGGGCTTCCGTCTATGGGGTCACACAGAGTCGGACACAACTGAAGCGATTTAGCAGCGTAGAACAAACTGAAGGCAAGGCCACAAAATTAACTGGCAAAGAGGTGTGTCAATAAGATCATTCATAAACCCACGAAAATACATTACTTACAACAGGGTAGGTTACATCTCACAAACTTCAATCTAAACTTTTAGAAAATAAAACGATTATTTTTTAATGTAAATTTTATAAATGAAATTTAATTTGTAAATTTTATGAATGAAATTTTCTCGCATGGAATGATGTTCAAAATAGATTGTTGAGTAAAAATCAAGGCACAGAGTATCTTCAGTTCAACTTCATTTTGCAAAACAAAACAGAGAACAAAAGACAATATATGTAATGAAAAAGCTTTGATCAGACAATCATCAAATAATTCATCTGTGAGGAACATATTCTAATGTTTCTTTCTTTTCTCCTTATCTGTATTTTCCAATTTTTCTACACAATGAATACATACAGTTTTTGTATTAACTGTCCTTTTAAATTTTTTAATTAACTTTTATATCAACACAGTTTTCAAAGCTATTATATTTGAAAGCAGCAAAATGTTATGCCCTTAGCAGCATCCCTAACATTCCTTGTCAGCTAAATGATGAGATAGTCACCTCATTAGGTTGCTATAAGTTTTAGATCAGACACTTTGATGAGATAAAATGCTTCTCTCAGAACCTAGTATGAGGGACTTTCCTGAGGTCCAGTGGCTAAGACTCCACGCTCCTAACACAGGGGGCCTGGGCTTGCCAATCGTTGGTCAGGGAACTAGATCCCACATGCCTCAACTTAAGATCCCATGTGACACAACTGACCTGGTGCAGCCAAATAAATTAGTAAAAAATCAATATTTAAAAAAAGAACCTAGCACGAGGGCTTCTCACACACCTGATTAAAGACCTTGCCATGGCCTGTCAGGAGTAAGTGACAGAGATGAGGTGCAAGCCCAGGCTACCTGATTACAAAGCTATGTGCTGGACCCAGATTAGAGCAAAGCAGGAAGCTTTGATGAGATGTTGTTAAAGATAGGATGATGTGTGATGCTGTAGTGGCCTTTCCAATGATAAAAAACTATTGTTCCCACATTCTTTTTTTTCCAAAGCAATTGGCAATAAAGAGCTTTAAATTCCAGATTCATCAAATAGCTAAAGCAGTTTTACTCTGTATATGACTTGGTGATGAATTCATTTTTTTGAAACAGCTAAGGTTAAAGTTATCTGGTCACTGAAAACTGAACGTGCCAGTTAGCATCTTGTAAAGAAGAGTTGCCAGGGCAACCTCTCTGCTCAACACTTCATTTCCAAGGTGATAGATTTGATGCTGGTGCAGGAAACATGAAAACCAAAACAGCATTGTATTCTAGAAGAAGAAACATCCCATACGTAAGTAATGACTGAAACAAATGGCTGGGGACAAAACCAAACGATGCTTTACAATTCTACCCAGACAGACATGGCTGCACACAGGACACTGGAATAAAAGTAAATTAAAATTCTCAGTGAAGTAGGTTAAGATTAATGTTTCCTTTTCAGCTCCATTCTACTTTTTGTCTACTTTTCCAAAAAACTGTTAGGTCCAAATATAAAAGCTATATATCTCACCCAGAGGGTTTATATTTTTCAATCATTGTTTTCCCATTCTTTTCTTTAGTTGAGGGTCTCTTCCAGTTAGAGAAAACATTAAAAGATGTAAGTGTGCTTTGAGGGTGAAATTGGAATTTACTGCAGTATTATTTCCTTCATTGTCATGATTGTTGCTCTTATCAATAATGGGATGAGGAGAGCATGTATGTACTCTGTGCCCACAGGCTTGTGGTGAGAATTTACGATGCCATAGAAGGCCCTGAGCATGAGTGCTCACGGTGAAAGGCACAGGAAAAAAATATATATCCTGTTTCGTAGGCCTTGCTTTCTAAACAGAACCCTCAATACTCTTCCATTTATTTTCCCTCTTGAAAATCACTCAACGTGTTTCTCTCTCTCAGCCCCATGTGGTTCTCTCTCCCTCCCTCCTTTTGACTTTTTCCTTTGGAGACTTTTATGATGGAAAAGATGTCACTGTATTTAGGAAGAGAAGGTAAGCAAAGGAGGATCATAATTTCCCACAAGTTCTCCCTGGCCTTTGATATTGAATGATATTCTCTCATGACTCCTGACTCTGACCTAGAGGTTTTTCAGACATTTCTGCAGCTCCACACTCCCATCCATTAGCAAGAAGCCATGAACTGCCAACCCAACAAAGGCCAATTTCTTCTCAGTTTAGAAGCAAAAGTGCTTAAGAGCTTCTCCCTCTACTTTTCATTGTCTTTACAAATAATTTTTTCCCAATGGCTGAAATACATTTCTATTACAACTGTACAAGACATTAAGTGGACTACTTTCTATGTAAGCAGGAAATGAAAAGTACATCAAGCAGGGACATATAGAAAATCAGTTTTACCTCATCAAAGACTTTGGAAACAACGTGCTTGTCCAGAACAGGGACGTAGGTGGAGCTGTGAGGAATGGCAGCCATGGACAAAGCATCCATGATGGTGAGCTTCTTGGCTGCCAAGCCATGGATCTTGAGCCAGGTTGCCGAAGACATTCCTGCAGAACTAAGAACGTGAGACTGTGATGTTTTAAGACATATCAAACAAAAACATAACAAGCTTGTCCTAGTAAAGTTGAAGTACTCACTCTTGGTCATAAACTTGGCTTCCTTCTCGAGTCAATCTTTCTAATGACTTGTCATCTGGAAACTCATTTGTCAGCAGGATGCCCATTTCTGTAGAGAAGAAAATGGAAACTGTATAATTTCCTCACATATGGGGTTCATATCAAAATGCAAAAGGATCACACACATCTCTGGGTTCAGTTGTATCTGAGGATTAATGACTGGACTATATTTCTGAGAGCTGATCTCTCAGAGTGGGTTCTAGGCAAGATGAATTTGCAATGGACACTAAAGGCATCTGATGCCTGGGTAACAGGGTACTCGCATTGTTTAACTAATCTACCTCACCCCATACCCACTGAGATCTCTCTCTGTGGAAGGATGAGATGGACTCATTCTCTCACACTCCAGAAAATGTATCTTCTAAATGTCAAATAAGAATGCCATGAGCCAATAATTATGCAGTGTTGCCCCCACTAGACTCCCCCAAGACTACATGGGACAGCCTCATTCAACATTTCAGTTTTTGACAGTTTAGTTCCTGATTCCTCAGCTCTATGTGGAAAACCAAAATTCCTACCAAGTCCTGTTTAGTTGTAAGTTCAAATTTTCAAACTACTATTTGGATTTTTTTAATGTCTATTTTTATAGAAGCTTGGATTTACAAATGAAAAGCAATATTAGCTAATAGAATTAGTAGAAGAAGGGGTGTTTGGGAGTGACTTAGTTAAATGCCTAAGAAATCACATCCCATTCATCATATGATAATCCTTTTAAAGGACTGTGCACGTAGCAGATTTAGGAAATATGGCAGGTTAATTGAAATTGAGGAAAAGGCACCCTACAGATTAGCACTGAAGAACACAGGGTTTGATTAAGCTATGGCTCAGTAACAGCAGGTATAAATTTGTCCCTCATGCGCTTCCTCCTACTTAAGGGGTTGTGCAGATGTGTGTGCTTAGCCAGGGGCTTATTATTTATTAACTCTATGAAACATAGGGAAAAGTGCTACAGGAATTAAAATGTTAGGAAATTAAGTCTTTACATTTACTATTTAAAAAATAATGATATTATCAATAAAAACTGAGCGGAAAAGTCGAAGTTTCCTCATAATTAGCCCCCAAAAGGCTGACAATGTGGATCAGAGAGGGGCTCGTTGGATGGTACCACCTGTGAATGAATGGAAGAAAATAAACCAACTGTGAAGTACTAGGTTTTCAAATTCAAAACACGGAGTGGCAGCCATGACCACCACTAGTGCCAGTGGTTATATGAGCCCAGGGTGTATTAAAAAACCAGGGAATGATAAATGCAAGTCTGGCCCTAAGGAAGTCCAGTTCACTAAAGCAAGACAACCTGACTTACAAGGGAGTCCTTTGAAGAGGTAGAAACCTAGACTCACTTAAAAATTATTTGTATCTCCTCAAAATCTCTCTCTTAAGCTCTTCCAGGAGAAGACGCACTGGGGAGGGGAGACCAGCTTGGGCTTCCTGATGTGTAGACCCTCAAGAGCTTACCCCTGTCACTTGGCATGTTCCCGCTGCTAGAATTGGAAAGCCTGTCCCTCCTCTCCCTGCAGGCTGAGCTCTTGAGGGTGGACAGCTGGCTTCTGAGCAGGCTGGTTTTGGTTGGTTCTGTGGGTGTCACAGGGAGAAAGGTTAAAGGAATTTGGGATGGACGGAGGTGCTTCAGGAGATGCAGCTATGTCCTTGGAGCCTTTAAAAAGAAAGCAGGTTGTCTCCCAACCCTCAGGGGGACAGTGCTGCCCCCAAGTAGATGCTGTGTAATGGCGGATTCTACTGATCTGAGTTCAAGCTCTGCCCCTCCTGGACAGAGATCTGCTTCTGAGTTCCTTCAGCTTATTGGCAGAAATTATTTCCCTGTGGTTGGAGGACTTAGGTCCCATTTCCCTGCTGGCTGTTACATAGGGGTCTCTCAGAGTCTTAATCACCCCCATTCCTATTCATGGACCCCTTCATCTTCAAGCCAGAAATGGCACACTGATTCCCCTATTGCCCCAAATCTCTCTGACTTCCTCTTCTGCCACCAGCTGGTAAAAGCTCCTGCATTCAGGGGCTCATGTGAGTACACGGGACTCTCCTAGGAACCCTGGCTGAGGGTCACATAACATAATCAGGGGAGTGATGCCCATTACTTCACAGGGTGCAGGGTTTAGAGTGGGACCCCTTTGTGAGTCATTTGTGAAGCTCTGCCCACCACAGCTGCTGTCTACACTTTTATTTGTATTCTTTTCTACCCTCTGTTGGGTCCTTTCAACTAGCAAGTAGACATTTAGTAAATAATGACACTGAATCTGTGTGCTTTAGAGCAGGGTTCCCCAATCTTTGGGATTTAATGCATAATGATCTGAGGTGGAACTGATGTAATAATAATAGAAATAAAGTGCACAAGAAATTAAATGCATTTGAATTATCCCCAAACCATCCCTGCTCCCCCAACCCCAGTCCGTGGAAAAATGGGTTTCCATGAAACCAGTCACTGGTGCCAAAATGGTTGGAGATTACTGCTTCAGAGGATAATGCATTTGCACCAAGACATTTGATTACTTTTCCCATGGGATCACAGAAACCACAATAATTGTAATTGTTGTCTGTATTTTGTGATCTGGAGGCTTTTATGTAGTACCAAAGCTTTATGTAGTATTCGTAAACGAAATGTGTCCTGTTTTCAACAAGAAGGGACTTATCCTTTCTTACAAGAAATTAGAGTGAAAATTAGCTAATAATCTGCATTGTCTTCACACAGAAAGATATCCCTAGTAATTTCCATGTATGGAGTCAGGAGTGTGCTATGTGATAGTCACTTTTTTTCTAGGCAACAAATAGGGTGATTCCTGTCTCCATTGCATCTGTAACAAGGAATTTGGACAGATAAATTTTCTCAGGAGCTGTGTCTGTGAGCAAAAGAGACAAATGATCCATATAGGAGAGGTGAACTCCTGTTCCTCACTATACCAGCAGGCCATCTTGATCAAAATTGCTGGGTAGAAACAAAAGATGTGTCCAAACGAAAATGAAATTTAGCTCCCAAAGTTCCCAGACATGAAAACTGTACTATTCCCAAACTGCAAATAATGAGTGAAGACATATTTATCTGGCAGTGGATTCAAGCATTTAACTACTCCCCCAGCTCTGTATAGTCTAACACCACATTTCATCACTCTTCTAAATTAAAAATTGAATCAGAATACTTTTGGCACAGGGCTGCCTAACAATAGCAACAATTCCAAATCTAAATGAAATGGTGCAAGTGACAAAAGGCCATTAAAACATTTAGGATGAGTAGCAAGTAGCATTTCTAGCAAAAGTCAGGTTCACTGAAACGACCAGGCAAGAATGGCAAAAGGGATGCTGCCACACAAGTGGCCAGAATGGGAATCCTCTTTGTCCCCGTGGGCTTAAGACAGAGACACTAGGGCAAATGGACAGATCATGAAAGAGGGACCAAGCTACAGCAAATACTTCTTTGGTCTCTATAGGTTTAAAGCTCTCCTCCTCTGCCCAGAGACATGGGGAGACAAAAGAGACAGTGTGTGTATGGCAGAGGAAGCCATCACAACCTTCCTCACTGAGAGACATATAGCATCCTGGCCTGGTAAAACTCCTCTGGTCCCTCAGGAAGCACCATAAAGGGACCAGTGGGAGCCGCAATAACACCAGGTAACCAAGCACCAAAATGATACCACGAAGGCTGTGAAAATGAAATTACCATTAGAACCCACAAGAGCAGGCCAAAGTGAGACTTATGTGTCAACTTTAAATAGGATAACTGTTATCTAAAATAAAAGATAAAAATAGCAGCCAGGGTCCCTAACATAAAAGAACATTCAGGAAAGTATAAAAAAAAATCATCCATCATATCAGGAATCAAGAAAGTCACACTTTGATGGAGAAAAAAACAATCAAAGGATGTTAATATCATGATGAATCAGAAGGTGGAATTCTCTGACAAGGATCTCAAAGAAGATGTCAGAAAAATGGTTCAGCCGTTAATTATAAAATTCCCTTGAAACAGAGAAAAATCTCAGCAAAGAGAAGTTATAAAAATTTCTAAGTGGAAATTATAGAACTGAAAAATAACAAATAAAAAACATTTTGGATGAACTCAATAGCAGAGTGAAAATAGCAAAGGGTAGCATCAGAGAACTCTGGGAACAGAACAACAGAATTCAGCCAATTTTAACAATAGAGAGAAAATACAACAAAAAAAGATAAACAGAGCCTCAGGGGTCTGTAGGATAATAGCAAAATATCCAACATTCATATCATCAGAGTCCCAAGACACGGAGGAAAAAAGTGGGACTGAGAGATTATTTGAAGAAGTAATAGATGAAAGCGCCTCCAATTTGGTGAAAGATACAACATACAAATCAAGAAGCTGTGCAACCCCAAATAGAATAAACCCAAGGAAATCCATGCCAAGATGCATTATAGTTAAACATTTGAAAATTAGAGACAAAGAAAAAATTTTAAAAGCATGCCAGAGAGAAAGGAAGCAGTATCTAGAGGGAAGCAGCAGTTTGAACCAATCTGAGCAAATTCCACACTTAAAGTGTAGGCAGCCTGAGGAAGAGGCACTATGTTTTCAACTACAGCCAGGAAAGAACAATCAGCTGCAAGTTCTGAACAAGGCAAAAATGTCCTTCAGGTATAAGGAGAAAGTAAAAACATTCCTAGACAAAGAAAAAAATTATTGTGGCCAGCAGACTCGCCCTTGAAGACTGAACACAGGAAGTTCTTCAAACAGAAAGCAAAGGAGAAAAGAAGGAATTTTGGAGAATCAGGAAGGAAGAAAGAACAAAAGAGAAAAAATATGGTAAATACAATAGATTATCTGTTCTTCATGGGATTTATATTTGATGATTTAAACAAAAATTACAGCATCACTTGATACTCAAGCCAATGACACTGAAAACTAGGGACAGCAAAGAAACCTAAATTGAAGTAAGATCTCCACACTCACAAAAAAGTGGTAAAATGTTGATACCAGAAGAGTGTTACAGGTCACATTTATAGGCTGTTATACTTAGAGAAACCATTATAAAAACCATGCAAAGAGTTACACTCAAAAGCACTGGAAATAAACACTGAGGCCAAGTGGGAGATGTTCTAAACATATGAGGCTGCTTCAACATTTGAAAGCAATCAATGTAATCCACCATATCAATAGACTAAAGAAGAAAAATCATATGATACATGATCTCTCATTTGATGGGGCTTCCCTTGTGACTCAGCTGGTAAAGAATCCTCCTGCAATGCGGGAGATCCCGGTTCAATTCCTGGGTTGGGGAGATCCCCTGGAGAAGGGAAAGGCTAACCACTCCAGTATTCTGGCCTGGAGAATTCCACGGACTGTATAGTACATGTGGTCGCATAACTGAGTGACTTTCACTGTTCCCTGTTGCCTCAGTGGTAAAGAACCCGCCTGCCAATGCAGGAGATCCCTGGGTGGGGAAGATGCCCTGGAGAAGGAAATGGCAATCCACTCCAGTATTCTTGCCTCAGAAATCCCATGGACAGAGGAGCCTGGCTGGTCACAGTCCATAGGATCAACAACTTAGCGACTAAGCAACAACATATCATTTGACATAGATATAGCATTTGACAAAATCCAGTACCAATTCATGATAGAAACTCTCAGAAAACTGGGAATGTGGGGAACTTCCTCAACTTAACAAAGAGTATGTATGAAAAGCCTACAGCAAAAATCATATTTACTGGTGAAAGATTGAATATCTTTCCCCTTTAAGACCAGGGCAAAGGCAAGGATGCTCACTCTCATCACCCTTATTAAACATACTACTGGAAATTCTAGCTTTTGCAACACAGCAAGAAAAAGAGATAAAGCCAGAAAGATTGGAAAAGAAGATAAAACCGTCCCGATCTGCGGATAACATATTGTATATGTGAAAATTGTAAGGAATTCACACATACATCAAAATTAAAAAAAAAAACAAAAAAACTCCTAGAACCACTAAATAAGTTCTGTAAGGTTGTCCGTTATGGGATCAACACACAAAATGAATCATATATTGCTACACTAACAATAAACATATGGCAAAATATATTAAAAAAATCAGTGCCATTTGTAATTGTTCCAAATACAATAAGTCCCTTATATACGAACAAGTTCTATTCTGAAAGCCTAGAAGTGGAGCAGCCATTTTGTGACCATGAGACTGAACTGTCAAAATTCACCAATAAAAACCAAACGATCCTTATAGAATATGCGCAAAGCCCATGTGTGCAGACATTTAATTGAAGAGGATGTAAGGACTGCAGATGAGCACGTAAAAAGATGTTCCATATTACTAGTCATTAGGGAAATGCAAGTAAAAATCACCATGAGATGTTACATACCTATCAGAACAGTTAAAAAGTGTGTGTGTGTGTATGTTCAGTCGTGTTTGACTCTTTGCGACCCCATGGACTGTAGCCTGCCAGGCTCCTCTGTCCATGGAATTTTCCAGACAAGAACACAGGAGTGGATTGCCCTTTCCTCCTCCAGAGGATCTTCCCAACCCAAGGATTGAACCCACATCTCCTGCATTGGCAGGCGGATTCTTCGTGACTGAGTCACCAGGGAAGCCCTTCAAAATAAAAAATATTTATGACAATCTATACCAAGTTCTGGTAAGAATGCAGAGAAACTGAATCACTCATTGATTACTGTGATAATATGAAATGGCACAGCCACTCCAGCAAATAGTCTGGCAGCTTCTTAAAAAACTAAACATTCAATACTATATGAATCAGCAATTGCACTCTTGGGCTTTATCTTAAAGAAATGAAAAATTATGTTCACATAAAACAGGTACAAAAATGTTTAAAACTGCTTTATTCGTAATGCACCAAACTAGAAACAACTCAGATGTCCATCAACAGATGAATGGTTAAACCAACTTTGGAGCATCCATATCACATGCTACTACTCTGTAATGAAGAGGACTGAAGTGTTGATACCTGTAAAAAATTTGGATGAGTCCGGGGGAAAATACATTGAGTGAAACAAGCCAAAACCCAAAGATTATGTGTTGTATGATTCCATTTACATAATGCTTTTGAAATGACAACATTTCAGACATGGAGAACTTAGTTGTTCCCACTAGTTGGGAAAGGGTGTTGGAGGAAAATGGGTGTCGTTATAAAACAGCAAGGTCAGGGATCTTTGTGGTGATGGAAATGTTCTGTATCTTGACTGTAGGGAGGGGGGAATATGAAACTACACGTGATAAAATCAGAGAAGTACACACACACCCACAAATGAACACATGTAAAACTAGGGCAATCTGACTAAGATTGTGGATTGCATCAATGTCAATATCCTGGTTGCAAAACTGAACTTTTTTTTTTCAACAGGTGACCATTGGGGGTAGAAGAGCAGGTACACAGGATCTCTCTGTATGATTTCTCACAGCTGCATGGGAATGTACAATTACTTCAATAATAACTTCAGTTTAACAAACACAAGTTTAGGCTTCTTTTAAAATGTTATGAGGCTTTAGCGTTATACCTCCTTTATTCCTGATAATACCTTCTTGCACTGAAGGAAAACCAGTCATGTGATTCAAACATTTTGTTTACAGATACCTGCGTGGAGCACTTTCTTTCTCTGAATCTTTTGACTTGATAGGTCCTTTGGTATTTTCGGCATTTGTGATAATTTGACATCAGCGTGAGGTTTTGCACATTTTTCTGGGGTTGAAGCCATGGAACAAATCTCCTTTTGATGCCTGTTTTAGATTAAAAAGTAGACAAAGATGATGAAAGAAAAAATTTGAGGAACTTCCTGTGTTCAGTCTTTAAGGGTAGGTCTGCTAGCTACAATTATTTTTTGTCTAGGAATGTTTTTATTTTCTCTTTGTTCCTGACAGGCATTTATTAAATGCTTAATTTGCTAATAGGAAGACAGTGAAGAAATGAAGAAATCCTGACCAATACATATTTTCAACTTCTTTCCATTTTGCTATCACAAATCCACCTGCAATGCGGGAGACCTCAGTTTGATCCCTGGGTTGGGAAGATACCCTGGAGAAGGGAAAGGCTACCCACTCCAGTATTCTGGCCTGGAGAATTCCATGGACTGTATAGTCCATAGCGTCACAAAGAGTTGGACATGACTGAGCAACTTGCACTTTAGGTTAATCATCCAGCCCTTAAAAGAGATTCTATTTTGTGGATATTCATTTAGAAAATCAGAAAAGGAAATGGCAAGTCACTCTAGTATTCTTGCCCAGAGAATCCCAAGGACAGAGGAGTCTTGTAGGCTACAGTCCATGGGGT
Source organism: Moschus berezovskii (assembly GCF_049115385.1). Classification (NCBI taxonomy): domain Eukaryota; kingdom Metazoa; phylum Chordata; class Mammalia; order Artiodactyla; family Moschidae; genus Moschus; species Moschus berezovskii. The sequence goes on from NC_142470.1 coordinate 105,287,575, forward strand.
TACAAAGAGTCTGACACGACTGAGCAACTTTCACTTTTTCTTTCACTTCTAAGTAAAAAGATATACTCTTGATGGGGCATTTCTTGTTTGTCATTTTAAAACTGAAGTATAGTTAATTTACAGTGTTGTGTTAGTTTTAAGAGCACAAAGTGATTCAGTTTTATACATATATATACATTTTATACATATATTATACATATTTTACATATATTATGTATAATATATGATATACATATATTATACATATACACACATATGTACATTTTTCATATTCTTTTCCATTATAGGTTATTACAAAATATTGAGTGAGCTATACAATAGGTCCTTGTTATTTACAATAAGGAAGCCCAGAATAAAGTTATTCTGTTTTATACATAATGATGTATATCTGTTAATTCAAAACTCCTCCCACTCTTAATCCCGAACTGCCCCCATTCCCTACTATCTCCTTTGGTAACCATAAATTTGTTTTCCATTCCTGATAGGGTATTTATATGCTTGATACATGAATGCTATGATGCCTGAGTATCGGTACAATGTGAAACCATGTAAGATTTGACACATTTACTGAATGCTAGGGTGGTTTTGATTTTAGACATATTATTAATAGCATATAGCATGGGAAAGACCTGAAAAATCATCTATCTCAAACCCTATCTCAAATCTACATCATCTTAAAGAGGAAGAAACTGAGATCCACAGCAATCAATAGGTGTGGAGAGAAGTTAGGGATTCACCAAGGTCACACAGAGTGAAGTCCCGACCTTGAGCCTCCTGCTGCTGCTGCTAAGTTGCTTCAGTTGTGTCCGACTCTGTGCGACCCCATAGATGGCAGCCCACCAGGCTCCTTCGTCCCTGGTCTTCTCCAGGCAAGAATACTGGAGTAGGGTGTCATTTCCTTCCCCAATGCATGCATGGACGCTAAGTCACTTCAGTCGTGACCCTGAGTCACATCTTCACAACAGGGCACTCTACTCTGCTCTGTCACCTTCGTGGGTTGTGGTGGGGGTGGGGGATGTCCACATTGGGTGCAGATGAGATATCCTTAAGGACCACACAGGATTTGAGAACCTGCATATAAGGATGAGTATGTGAGGCTTCCCTGGCAGTCTAGTGGTTGACTCTGCATTTCCACTGCACAGGTTTGATCCCCAGTTGGGGAACTCAGATCCCATATGCAATGCCACTTGGTATGACCAAAAAAAAATCAAAATTAAAAAAAGGATGAGTTTGTGGCTTCTGTAAGCCAATCATTAATTTGTTAGATTATGAGTTCCCTTTGCTTAAACAAAAATCCTAACATAATCATACTATGTGATTTTTTAAAAGAACTCTCACAAAGCACTGTAGAAAGAAGTGGTAAAGAGATCCAGCAGAGCACCCAAGAGGACCTCTGTGATTGGGAAGTGGGCGCTTTGCCATGCTCACTTGTCTCCATCCTTTTCTGCATTGTACCACCAGTCCATGACCAATGACTCTGAGTAAAGGTCTTGCACCTTCTCTAGGTCATTGCGTCCTTGCTCCATTTCCTTAATTAAAAGAGTCAGATCTTCATTCTGCCAAAGTAAGTAAACACATTGCAAGATTATACGAAACTTCAGATTCCAAACATTTCCAACAAAAAACCAACTGTATCAGGAAAAGAAGAATCTAACGAATTTCATATAGTTCTTATTTATTTTTTAGACAGCCTAATTGAGGTGTGGTAGAAAATGAAGAGGAACTAAAGTGCCTTTTATTGAGAGTGAAACAGAAAAGTGAAAAAAATGGCTTAAAACTCAACATTCAAAAAACTAACATCATGGCATCTGCTGCCATCATTCATGGCAAACAGAAGAGAAAAAAGTGGAAGCAGTGACAGATTTTCTTTTTTGGGGTTCCAAAATCATTGTGGACAGTGACTACAGTCATAAAATTAAAAGACATTTGCTCCTTGGAAGGAAAGCTATGACAAACCTAGACAGCGTATTAAAAAGCAGACACATCACTTTGCCGACAAAAATCCGTATAGTCAAAGCTATGGTTTTTCCAGTAGTCATGTACAGATAGCTGAAGAATTGATGTTTTTGAACTGTGTGGTGCTGGAGAAGACTCTTAAGAGTCCTTTGGACTACAAGGAGATCAAACCAAACAATCTTAAAGGAAATCAACCCTGAATATTCATTGGAAGCGGAAAAGGCAATGGCACCCCACTCCAGTACTCTTGCCTGGAAAATCCCGTGGATGGAGGAGCCTGGTAGGCTGTAGTCCATGGGGCCTGAGTGACTTCACTTTCACTTTTCACTTTCATGCACTAGAGAAGGAAATGGCAAACCCACTCCAGTGTTCTTGCCTGGAGAATCCCAAGGACGGGGGAGCCTGGTGGGCTGCCATCTATGGGGTCACACAGAGTCAGGCACAACTGAAGTGACTTAGCAGCAGCAGCAGCATTCATTGGAAGGACTGATTGCTGAAGCTGAAGCTCCAATACTTTAGCCACCTGATGCGAAGAACTGTTGGAAAAGACCCTGATACTGGGAAAGACTGAAGGCAAGAGGAGAAGGGGCAACAGAGGATGAGATGGCTGGATGGTATCACTGACTCAATGGACATGAGTTTGAGCAAACTCCAGGAGACAGTGAAGGACAGTGAAGCCTGGTGTGCTTCAGTCCATGGGGTTGCATGACTTAGCAACTGAACAGCAACAAACTGAATGTATGTAAAGTGTACCATTTGAATAGTTTTGACATTCACACTTGTGAAATCTCTGCAATCAAGATAATAATTATATCCATTACCCTCTATAAAGTTTGTTTGTATCCCACTGTAGATCTGCCCTCCCTCTTAGCCCCTCTTCAAAAAACAAGCAACTATTCATCTACTTTCTGTCACAATCAGTTTCAATTTTCTGGAATTTTACTTGTCTATTGATTTTTTCAGCAGGTCTATATTTGTTTTCAGCAAAATACCCATAAAGTTTACTATTTTAATCATTTTTAAAGTGTGTACACCTCAGTAGCATTAAGCACATTTATGATATTGATATGATATCATATGATATGATAAAAAAGTTCAAGAACTTTTTTAATCACCCAAATGGAAACCCATACTTATTTTTAATTAGTTTTTATTAGAGTATAGTTGCTTTATGGAATTTTATTTAAATGGAATCATACAGTATATCATCTTTTTGTGTCTAGTTTACTTTACTTTCATAATTACTTTGAGATTCACCCATGATATAGCATGAATCAATAGTACATTCATTTTTATGGCTGAGTAGTAGCCTATTATATACCAAATCCAAAATTTAGTCACCTGTAGATGGACATTTGAGTTTCCAGGTTTGAGCTACAATAAATACTAAAGAAATGAGCATTTGTGCACAAGTCTTCATATGAACATCTGCTTTGATTTCTCTTGGGTCAATGAATAAGAGCAGAATGGTTAGATCACATGGGTGGTGATGCTGAACTTTTCAAGAAATGACCAAACTGTTTTCCAAAATGATTGCACTAGTTTACATTCCCATTAGTAATATATGAGAGTTACAGTTCCTCCACATCCTTGTAAAAACTTGATAAGGTCAGTTGTCTTAATTTTAGCCATTTTAATAGCTGTGTAATGGTATTTCACTATGGTTAATTTGTGTTTCCCTAATGATTAAAGATAGTAAGCATCCTTTCATGATCTTGTTTGAAATTCATATATTTTCTTTGGTAGGGTGTCTGTACAAATGTTTTGCCCATTTTTTGTTTCCTTGAGTTTTGAGAAATCTTAATATATTCTGGATACAAGACAATGAATACAATTTGAATACATTTTCTCCCAGTCTACAACTTGTCTTTTAGTTATCTTCCGTTCCGTTCGTTCCGTTCCGTCGCTCAGTCGTGTCCGACTCTTTGCGACCCCGTGGACTGTAGCCTACCAGGCTTCTCCGTCCATGGGATTCTCCAGGCAAGAATACTGGAGTGGGTTACCGTTTCCTTCTCCAGGGAATCTTCCCGACCCAGGGGTCGAACCCGGGTCTCCCGCATGGGAGGCAGACGCTTTAACCTCTGAGCCACCATATGATAATGCTAGTTATCTTAGCATTGCTTTTTAAAGAGAAATTTTTAATTTTGATTAAATCAAATTTATTGAGTTGCTTTATATGGACTATGTTTTTGATATCCTAATAAAATTTTTTTTGGTTTAACACAATGTCTCAAAGGGCTTTTCATATGTTCTCCTCTAGGAGGGGAAAAAACCTAGGTTTTACATTTAGGTCCATGTATCATTTTGAGTTAATTTTTTTATTACAGTATGATGTATGGAGCAAGGTGTGTTTATTTCATTCAATTGTTCCAACATTTGTTGGAGAAAAAAAAACACATATACTTTCTCCACTGAATTGCCTTTGTATCTCCGCTGAAAATCAGTTGTCCACATATGTGTTAGTCTATTTCTGGTTTTGCTATTCTGTTCTGTTGATCTATAAATCTGTCTTTACACTAATACCACCCTGTCTTGATGACTATAGCTTTATACATCTTGAGATCAAGTAGTATTAGTCTTTCAATTTTGATTTTCTTTTTCAAAGTTATTTTGGCTATTTGAAATCTTCTTAATTTCCATGGAATTAGTTTGTCAACTTTTACTAAAAAGCCTGCTGAAATTTTGATTAGGAATGTGTTAAGTCTATTTTTTCTCTTTTAGTATTCTTTTTATTTTCATATAAATTAATGTCCTAGAAAAATTAAAACGAAAACACTAAATATGGTACTGCACATAGCAACCTCTGTTAAATACCCTATTATAGCACACACATGGAATACACATGGAGGGACTGAAGGAGACAGGAAGATGGTAGAACAGCAACTTGAGAACTACTACTCTGTCTGTGCATGTCAACTACAGATTGAAAGGTAAAGGAACGACTTTACACAAATACAACATAGATACGATTCAGATTTTCTTTTTGAGAATGCACATTTTAACATTGTGATGTCTTCTAACCCACAAACAACATACAACCCTCAATGTTTTATAGTTTTCAGTGACAGGCCTTTCACACACTTTGACAAATTTGTCACTACATGTTTTATATTTTTGATGAGATTGTAAATGATAATTTTTATTTCAATGTTTATTGTTCTTTGCTAATATGACATTTTTGTATGTTATATGTTGACCTTGTAGGATACTATAGTCTTGCTAACTTCAATTATTAGTTCCAGTAGCATTTTCGTATGTTCCATTGGCTGTTGAATGAAAATATAGTTTAATTTTATTCTATTTCAGAAGGTTTTTCTGTATATATATACTATGTAATATATATACTTAAGTATTTCATTTTGGAAGAAATACTAAATTTCAATATTTAATTTTGAATTCTGTATGTTTATTTTTACTTTATCAAAATGTGATTGAATTTTGTGTGCTGATCTCATAACCAGTGACCTTGTTGAACTCAGTTAATACTTCTAGGAGTTTTTTTGTAGCTCCCTTGGAGTTTTATTTGTTACTTGCAAATAGGGACAGGTCTATTTCTTCCTTTCTAATCTGTATGCCTTTTATTTTCTTGCCTTGTTGTCTTGGTAGAGCTTCCAGTAGTATGTTGAATGTGAGTTGGGAGAGTGGATGGAGCTAAATTCCCTGGAAATGGATTGACTCTTTCACATTTTGCATTTATGATTTTCTAGACAGAAGTAGAGCAGCATTTGGCTGCTCCCACTATTTAGGCAAGATCTTCCTTTAAACTTTACCCAATAACCACTGGATTATGAGGTTTTCTAGTCTAGCTGATGGGAGTGGGCATTGCCCTCTGATGAGCTCAGAGTACTGGTCCGTCTGATTCTTTTGAATGAGTCATTTCCAGACTCTGGTATTAATAGTTTCTCACATGTAAGCACTGATCAGTGTTCTGGCTTGTCCTGGATTTAAAGTCACTCCTTAGAACAGACAATAAGAAACACTTTCTCTAGAGGGGCACACTTGAAATGCACATCTTCAGGCCAAAATTAGAGGATTTGGGCATAGAATTTTATTTACTTTCTTGTAGTAGCTCATTACAATGAATTGTTTCATCAGATGGTCACATGGTTACACAGCCTGATGAGTCAGAAGACAACTACCTAGCAAGTGAATTTTTTGAAACTTTCCCTTTGAAACTTTCCCACAAATGTGTGCAAACAGGCAGTGGTTAACAAACCTTATGTATGGACCCCCAGGGTGTCTGTTCCTGAAGTTTGCCAAAATGTTGATAACTGTTAAATTTGACTGATAGGTACATGGTCTATATAACTACTTTTGCGTTTGTTTGTAATATTCCATAATACAAAGCTTAGAAGAAAAATGAAATCTATTAGGATTCCTGGGCCTCTGTGCCTGGAGCCTGATTTGGTAGCTCAGTAGTGGGACTCTGGAATCTGAATTTTCACAGGTGCCCTGGCTCAGGTGGTCCTTAGGCCACCACAGTTTGCAGGACACTAGCTGTCAGGTGATTCATTTTCTCAACTTAGTTGTCCTTATGGTTGCTGTTCTCCCAATCATTGTCCACAGACCTCAAGTAAGTGAACTCTCTCTGTTCGGCTCATGAAGCTCTTACCTGAACAGCCTCTGGAGTACAGGGATCCTTGCAGCCAAAATTATAAGAATGAAACTCTCCTCCAGTCAAAGAAGCAAGGTCTTTCAAAAATCCATTTGCAATCTCATCATTGTAACAGAAGGAGATGGTGTAAATAGGAATTTTCTGAAAAACTTTGACCTGGCCCATAACCATTTCAGGTGACTGAAATGATACATTTTCAGGGAAAAGAGGGGAGATAGAGAGGAAGAGACAAAAAAAAAAAAAATACGTGAAAGTCCCTAGTATTTGTTTTAGATAGTGAAATTCTCAATTAGTAATTCCTTATACAGTGGAGAGTGACTTCTTGGAAAGGTGTCAATCCAATTCGACTGACAAAGCAAACTGCCAGGTGGTGAGAATACAAAGACCAGTGACTCAACGCATGCCCTCTGAGGGCTCACGGTTTCTGTGGAAAAAGTCTGGGAGAGAGATCTGACTAATCCAATTACTTGATTTTAGTGCACCTAAACCTAGAAGCCATGCTTTTAAAGGGTTGGACCTGGTGGCTCAGACGGTAAACAATCTGCCTGCAATGTAAGAGACCCAGATTCGATCCCTGGGTTGGGAAGATACCCTGGAGAAGAGAATGGCTACCCACTCCAGTATTCTTGTGGGGAGAATTCCATGGACAGAGGAACCTGGCACGCTACAGTCCTTTGGGTTGTAAAGAGTTGGACACGACTGAGCAAATAAAATATATATACACATAATTTTGAGCAGGGCTTTCCAGATAGTGTTAATGGTAAAGAACTTGCCAATGCAGGAGACAATAAGAAACTCGAGTTCAATCCGTAGGTCAGGAAGATCCCCTGGAGGAGGGCATGGCAACCCACTCACTCCAGTATTCTTGCCTGGAGAATCCCATGGACAGAGGAGCCTGGCAGGCTACATTCCATGGGGTCACAAAGAGTCGGACATGACTGAAGTGACTTAGCACACACGCATGCACATACTTCTGGACACTTAAAGTACTGAGTCATGGGTAAGACATCCTGGATACTGGGATTCTACAGAATGAGGCCACAGGGTCTTGGGGTGGCTTCCAAAGCTTCTACTCCCAAAATGCAATGTCCAGCTTTAGATACCTCTGAGTGAAAAAAGTGGTATCTCAGAGTGAAAAAAGAGACATTTATTTAGGGTCCTTTCATGTTCTGAGCACTCTGTCGGGGACATAATACCCGGTTAACCCTCTTGTGACAGAGTTTTGGAAAGATTACTAGTTGCCCAACTCTCCTTTTTACTGTCAGAGACCTTTTTTTCTTTTCAAGGCAGCAAAAGACTCAGTTAAAAACAAACATACAAACATAACAAAACACACATGAAAACTCATCTTCTGACATTTTTTTTTTTTTTGCAGCTAGGAGTGACCACGTGACCCAGGTCTGTCCATTGAAGTTTCAAGGGAAAGTTTTTTTTTTGCTAATAAAAAGACAAAGACTTAACAAAAAAAGCTAATGTCCTTCCCTTTTCCACCCCTGCCTCCTGGAAAATGGACATTCTGCTTAGGCATGAGGCAGCTGTCTTGTAACCATGAGGGTGGATGTCAAACACAAAGGTCAGGTGAAGCATGAAGATTAAAAGAAGCCTGTTTTCTTGGAGATGTCCTTGAGTAGCTGTATAACCTAGACTACCTACCACCAGGCTTCTTCTTCATAGGAATATATATCTCTCCATTTCAGTTATCATTTGTCTGCTCTCCTGCTTTTTTCTCCCAGTAATATGAAATCCTAATTGGCAGAGTAGGTATGGATTCCACTTAAAGATGGAGAAATTGAGGCTCAGAAGGACTAAGTTTCCTAGGGTCATCAATCTCTTAAGTGGTAAGACTAGATTCAAAGCCAGATTTTAGCACTAGAAGCAATGTCAGATGATTTGTTTTCCTCTGTTTGCAATAGAGACTGTCACTTGGCAAGGATCGGCTCTCTGTGAACATTAACAGACACACAGGGAAGGTGAACCGATGATTTGCCCTGCTGCCTCTGTACCAGCACCACCACCCCCGGCTCAGCGCCCTCAGAAGCTGCCTCTGGTTGTCCTGCCTGCATTGCTTCTGTATTTCTCAGTCCCTCTTTGATTGATTCAACTTGCTGGCTCCTTTAGCCAGTTTCCATTCTCTACCCCCAATTCCTATTCTTTGACTATTGACCCTTCCAAAATGTTTCCTATGAACCCCGGGGAGGTGGGGTGAAGAGGGAGGAGGCCTCTGGATTCACCACCTGCTGGCCTTGAGCAGCTCACATGCTGCTCAGGGAGGCGCCAGTTGAGTGGTCCCCTGGTGTCCAGTCTCATTCCAGCCACTACACACACATGACTTCGGGCTCTGTATTTGGTCCCAGTCTTGAGCCTGCCCTTGCCCATAAGCCTGACTGAGTGCCTAACACACACACTGCCCATAAGCCCACTCCACTTCATCTCCTCTCTTCTTTTCTCCTCTCCTCTCTGCCCATCAACTGGTTCCGAACCAAACAGCAACCTAACCTAGCTGAGTGCGGACCCTCTTTGTCTTGTCAACTTCAAGGACAGACCAAATCTCTCTCTGCTGCCTGCCTCTCCTTCAACCTAGCTTCCATTGTGAGCACTTACCAAGGGCCAGGCACTAAGAGCTCTGCTGCGCTCTCTCCCTGCAGCCCCTCTACAACCCACCGAGGAAGGTACGATCATTACCCTCATTTCTTACCAAGACTCCTCGCCTCTGGCCCTCACCCCTATATACCAGACTGGAGATACCAGACCTAAATTCTGTTAATTTGATAAGATAGGTTTTAGCTAGAAATTGCTCCTATATTGGGGCTTCCCAGGTGGCTCAATGCTAAAGAATCTGCCTGCCAAGCAGGAGATGAGGGTTCAATCCCTGGGTGAGGAAGATGCCCTGGGAAAGGAAACGACAACCCATTCCAGTATTCTTGCTTGGAGAATCCCATGGACAGAGTCTGGAAGGCTGTAGTTCAGGGGGTTGCAAAAGAGTTGGACGTGACTTAGCAACTAAACAACAACAATCTCTATATTGACTTCCAGCTGAGATATTTGGGGAGGGACATTAATGTTGATTTAGTGCTGACACTGTGGGTAGCATCTTTATTTTCATACATTACCTGACATCACTTCACAGATTTATTTGCTCACTGTCTGCATGCTAAGTCGCTTCAGTCATGTCCGACTCTGCGACCCCATGGACTGTAGCCCGCCAGGCTCCTCTGTGGAGTGGGCTGCCATGCCCTCCTCCAGGGGATCTTCCCAACCCAGGGATTGAGTCTGCATCTCTTATGTCTCCTGCATTGGGAGGTGGGCTCTTTACCACTAGTGCTACCTGGGAAACCCAGAAAGCTTTGTGTTGCTCACTATCTATCTCCCCATAAAGCAGAAGCTTTGCTGAAGGCTGGCACCTGATCTGTCTTGCTCTCCACTATATCCCAGATTGATAACAGTACCTGGCTCATAAAAAGTGCTCAGGAAATATCTATGGAATGCATTCACAAGAACATCATAGCAGCCCTGTAAGGACGGAGCATTAGCTGTAAGTCACGGATGAGGAAACTCACTTTGAGGACATTTGCCCAAGGTCATTCAGATGGGCAGTGCCAGTGATGAGCTCTAACCCAGGTCTCTGGATTTAAAGCTATTTATTTCCATCAGTCCTGACACCCCAAGAGACTACAAGCATGAGAAAGTCTGCTACATGTATTGTTGTGAGCCCCTGACCCACACACAGTCCCAAGTAATGTTTGCTAAACTGACACGAGGTTCCAGAGCCCAGTGAGGTGGTAGAGAGCTGGGCAGAGGGTGGGGCTGCATCTTGACTGCAGAAGGAGCTCGATTTCTGCCAGGGAAGATAGCATTCCTGTCCTCCTGCCCCCCACCCGCAGCCCCCAGGGACTCTCCTCTGCTGGTGGGTGTCCTCACCGCTTTGACAAGAAGACTCAGTAGTTGAAGTAAACCTTTCCCCCCTGCAGCCTGACTCACCCTGACTCTTCTCAAATGCTAAGCGGAGCTACTGCAGTAGTTCAGATGGAAGGGCTTTGAATGTGGAGGTCACTCCCGGTGTAATGCCCATATAACTCCTTTATCAATTCCCTTCAGAGGCCTTGTCGGTTCCTAAGATGAGGTCTCTAAGATAAGGCCAGGCTGCACACCTGAGACATTCGCCCCAGTGCCTTGTTCCTGAGTCTAAACAGGTGTGTGGCCAGATGTCCCTTTCACCACAAAGGTCAACTGGGGGTGACAAGAAAGGCAGGAATGGTTCTCTCATAGTCTGAAGGAGGTTTGCTTGTACAGGGGCAGTCCCCTGTGCCTTCCCCTGACCCCACCTCTCATATACCCGACATGGGTCCTTATTATACATCTGTTTTGTTTAAAATGGTTCTGTTAACTTCCTCACGTCCATTTTCTCAATTTTTGCAAGAGTGAGGCCTTAACTTCAAAGAAATCCCAAACAATCACAGCCAAATGTGCTGGGCTTCTCTAGCAGAGGCCCTGCAGTGTCCACTCACACCTACAGATACCCAACAAAGGACACCTAGTGATCCCAGGTTCATGAAAACTAGTATTACTAGAACCCTGTGAACTTGATTAAAGACTTGGCTTCCATATAATTCTGCCCTGGACATTTAATAAACAAGTAGTACAGTGATGTCCATGGAATTGAATCCTGAATAGCATCTCTGTGTGTTCTTCCATGTGAAAAATTCTGCTGAGTACTGGGAATAATAACATTGGTCTTACCTATTCAGGTCCTACACAGTCAGTGAAAATTAAAAAACAAGTGGAGATGGAGTGCTACATTTTAATGTTCCCTACATAGAACATGAATATCAAATATACTTTTTTGAGAGAATCTGAGGGGCAATACAAACTAAATAGACTGCATGTGGGGAAAAGGCAGAGAAGAATATGAAATGCCTGAATGAGAGTTTATAAATCACTTTTTTAGTAATTTGCATATTCCTAATTCCAGCTCATCCATATCCCTAGTTTCTCATCATTAACTGGACCACAGACCCTCTGAGAATCCAGGGAAAGCTACTGACCTTCTCCCCAGAGGAATGTATTTAAATATAATTTAAATATATTTTTTGGAGATTCCAATTTAAACATACTTTTGGGAGATCCCAGATCCTTATAAGTCTGTGAGGAACTCCAGTATAAGCATCCTTCTTAACACATTGTTGGTATAGTGTTACTTGGTAAATCCTTTTCAAGGGCTATTTGGTGGGATCTATCAAAATTCTCCAAGCCAGGCTTCAGCAGTATGTAAACCGTGAACTCCCAGATGTTCAAGCAGGTTTTAGAAAAGGCAGAGGCACCAGAGATCAAATTGCCAACATCCGCTGGATCATGGAGAAAGCAAGAGAGTTCCAGAAAAACATCTATTTCTGCTTCATTGACTATGCCAAAGCCTTTGACTGTGTCGATCACAATAAACTGTGGAACATTCTGAAAGAGATGGGAATCCCAGACCACCTGACCTGCCTCTTGAGAAACCTGTATGCAGGTCAGGAAGCAACAGTCAGAACTGTACATGGAACAACAGACTGGTTCCAAATAGGAAAAGGTGTACGTCAAGGTTGTATATTGTCACCTTGCTTATTTAACTTATATGCAGAGTACATCATGAGGAACGCTGGGCTGGAAGAAGCACAAGCTGGAATCAAGATTGCTGGGAGTAATATCAATAACCTCAGATATGCAGATGACACTACCCTTATGGCAGAAAGTGAAGAGGAACTCAAAATCCTCCTGATGAAAGTGAAAGAGGAGAGTGAAAAGGTTGGCTTGAAGCTCAACATTCAGAAAACAAAGATCATGGCATCTGGTCCCATCACTTCATGGGAAATAGATGGAAAAACAGTGGAAACAGTGTCAGACTTTATTTTTTTGGGCTCCAAAATCACTGCAGATGCTGATTGCAGCCATGAAATTAAAAGACGCTTGCTCCTTGGAAGAAAAGTTATAACCAACCTTGATAGTATATTAAAAAGCAGAGACATTACTTTGCCAACAAAGGTCCGTCTAGTCAAGGCAATGGTTTTTCCCGTGGTCATGTATGGATGTGAGAGTTCAAAAGAATCGATGCTTTTGAACTGTGGTGTTGGAGAAGACTCTTGAGAGTCCCTTATACTGCAAGGAGATCCAACCAGTCCATTCTAAAGGAGATCAATCCTGGATGTTCATTGGAGGGACTGATGCTAAAGCTGAAACTGCAATACTTTGGCCACCTCATGCGACGAGTTGACTCGCTGGAAAAGACTCTGATGCTGGGAAAGGTTGGGGGAGGGAGGAGAAGAGGACGACGGAGAATGAGATGGCTGGATGGCATCACCGACTCTGTGGACATGAGTTTGAGTGTACTAAGGCAGTTGGTGATGGACAGGGAGGCCTGGAGTGCTGTAATTCATGGGGTCGCCGAGAGTCGGACACGACTGAGCGACTGAACTGAACTGAACTGATCAAAATATATATCTTTTTACTGAAAACACGTCTCAGAATTTATGCTACAGATACACTCATACAGGTGCAAAATGATATATTTGCACAGTTACTTTTGCAACCTTGAACAGAAAGACTGAAATAACCTAAATGTTCATCTCCAGGGGACATGATTAAGTAGCTGTGTGATGGAATAGTAAGCAGCTATTTAAAAATGAAGCAGTTCTTTATGAAATGATATTAAGCAATCTCTGAGGTATATTGTTTTATTTATTTATTTACAAAAAATTTTTGGCCAAACCCTAAGGCATGTGGTATCTTAGTTCCCCTACCAGGGATCAAATCCAGCCTCCCTGCATTGGAAGGCAGAGTCTTAACCACTGGACTTCCAGGGAAGTCCTCTGTTTTATTAATAAAGGTTCAGAATTGTGTGTGTAATATGCTGCATGCATGTGTGCTAAGTCATTTCAGTGGTTTCCAACTCTTTGCAACCCTATGGACTGTAGCCCACCAGCCTCCTCTGTCCATGGGATTCTCCAGGCAAGAATACTGGAGTGGGTTACCATGCCCTCCTCCAGGGATCTTCCTGACCCAGGGATTGAACCTGTGTCTGCGGCACCTGCTACATTGGCAGGCAGGTTCTTTACCACTAACTCCACCTGGGAAGCCCGTGTAATATGCTACCATTTATATATTTTAAAAAGGAAATATATATAAACATTTATCTGTCTGCATAACAAACTATCTCTCAAAGAAAATAAAGAAACTAGTAACCTACATTGCCTCTTAGGTGATGAACAGGAGGTGGGAGGGAGAATTTTCTCTACATATCCTTTTGTTGTACCTTTGTAATATGTACCATGTTAGTGTACTACTATGCAAAAGTTAAACCAATTTTTAAGGTAGTTTTACTAAATCTATATAACTTAATATGATGCAGTCATTGAGAATGATGTTTCAGAAGAATGTCTCATCACTTGGAAAACTGGCACATATTAGATGAGAAAGGGCAGAAAATTGAATTATGAACTACTTATACTTACCTCTTATTCTTCTTATGATTATATGCCTACCTATATTTTCTAAATTGTAATAAAATCAGTTAGCATTTATTAAAAAGAAAAAGACTCCTTGTCCAGATGACTTGCAAGTCAGAATCTCCAGCCTACACCTTCTCCAAATGCCAGTCCCATACTTATACGGGTTTTGGACAGCCATGAAATCCAGGTGGCTCAAGCTCAGCTTCCTTCACTGGCAGCCCCTCAGTCAGTTAATAACAATTACTAGACAACTGAAATCAGTCATCTTGACCCCCTCCTCTCTTGGTCCTCACCCAGCCCCCCACCTTCTACCCACAAACTGGCCACCAAGTCCTTTGATGCTACTCCTATGATCTCATCTCTGAAGGGTTCCTCCTTCCAAATTTCTGCTGCTCCTCCCTGAGGTGGGACCTCACCAGCTCTCATCAAGATCTAGTCTTTCCCTGGCTCTATTGAGGCATATTTATAACATATTAGGTGATGGGATCTTCTGCTTCCCTGAGAATACCCAGTGATGTAAAGACCATCCTTTCCATGTGACACTCAAGGACCGTCACCGTCTCTCCTATTTAACCTCAGAGACTCGGCCCTGATACTCTTCTATCACCGCTCTTGCTCTCCGGTTGTCACCCTGAGCAGCCCACATACTTTTACACCTCTGTTCCTTCTGCCCAGGATACCAGCAATCTCTTCTGTTTAAAAAACTCCTTATCTTCCTTTCAGACACAGCTGAAGCATGCCCTTCTCAGTGGATGCTTGCCTGGTCTTCTTTCCATCTTGTACAGCAGAATTCATCACTGTGCTCCCACCCAGTCTGTAGTCTAGGCAACCCAACTCCCTGGATAGTATCTGAATTCACTGTACATTCCAGCACACCCTCCAACATGTGAGCTCCCCTACAGCAGGACATTATTCATCTTTGTAGCCTCACACCTTGGCACCAGACAAGGAGCATAAACAAAGCACGATAAACTGCCTTTGAGTAGAAAGTACAGTGAAATTGATAGGAAAATTATCCCAAATAAAATTTTACTTTACATACAACTTCATGGCCACAAATCTAACGCTGCAGTAAAATCCGGTTGCTTTAGTATTTAAGCCCTGGACTGTTTGACACAGGATATTTTACAATATTTGCCTAGCAGTCTTCACATGCAGACACTTCACAATGAAGGAAACAAGTTGATACTAATTCACTTCAGCGGTTAATTTACATTGTACTGGCCTGCACATCCGTATATTTATTTAATGCCCAGAGCATTAGTCTTTCATTCACAAAGCTCAAAAGAAGATGAACAGACTCCACTAAAACTTTTCAAATATTTTCCAGTCAGGCTAAACAAAACAAAGAACATTTCACCAGAAAGGCATGCTTTTGTTTAAATGATTACTAAGTTAAAATTAGGGGTAAAACCAAGGACATTGTGCAGTGACATGTTTAGATTCAGTGTCCCCAAAGGAAAAAAAATTTAAAAAGATATCCTTGCTCTTAGTTTATAATAAAATATAAACCAGTCTTCTATGGAAGGCAGACATTTCCTTTCATGGGGTTGGTCTCCAGGCCTATGGGAGTGCATCAAATTAACCAGACAACACTCACTGTCACATAAATTTTCCTCAGTGTTGTAGTAGACAAAGGAATTTCTCAATGTGGATGTGTGTGTTTTACCTCACTTCTGGGTCCCTAAGTCAAGCAAGCATCTGCCAACAGCTTTCTGGTGGCAGTGAAAAAGGTCCCCCAATTCCCACTCTCAGCTTTCACTTTCAGGGGATTAGTGAGTCTGTCTTTATTCCCAAATTTGATAAGTACCTGATCAGGTCTCCCATCTGTCAAAAGGTAGATTACTTGTGTTTCTTCATCAGCAAAAGCAATCTGCAGGGCACTCAGGGTGTTTGTGGAACTTCCAATCTACAGAAAAGAGAGAGAGAGACATACCAAGTGTATACTTCAATCTCAAAAAAAGATCTCACAAACAAGTGTTATTTATTCCCTTCCTCCAAAGAGAAATGAAGGTATTTGTAAAATAAAAGATAAATTTAAACTATATTGAGAAAATTTCAGCCCAGGAATTCCAAGAAGTCAAATCCTTGGATGTATCATAAAAGCGTCTATGCAGATAGTCCCAGGAGAGCTAGAAGCTGGGACAATGGATTTCCTGTCCTGTTGACAGAGCTCTTAATTCAATTTTATCTTTGTGTGTTTCTGTGGGAGGCACTAACTCAGTTACTGTTCATTCAGCTGTCAGCACAGCTTAAAACACGCAGCATGAATACACCCGTGTGGGGACCATGTTTGTTTTCAACCAGGATTGATTCATGACACCCAATATTCAACAAACACAAGTGTGGTGTCATGAGCAATCTGGAGGTATAGGAAGCTGTAAAACTGTAAAATTCCCGCAGCTCTGTCCAGGGATGGAGAGAACTGTCACTCCACAATAAAAGAGAGCCAGACAAACAGCAAGTATGTGACTTTTGTTACATTCATGAGAGAGCTCAGATCACAGGGCAACCAACGGGCCCAAATCTGGGAAGGGGTGGGCATCTGGAGAGTCAGGTGAGATGCCAGCCCTGGCTCCTAGGACAGGATGCAGCCAGACACTGAAGGAGAGCTGGGTTGGGATGGCTGGTGAACCAGCAGAAGCTGTGGGTGTATACTGGCAAGAGACCACAATATGGGGGTATCAGTGCTTTTTTTCTTTTTAAAATTTTACTTATTCATTATTTATTCTATTTTATTTATTTATTCACACCCGGCTGTGCTGAGTCTTTGTTGCTGCATGCCGGCTTTCTCTAGTTGCAGTGCATTCTCATTGTGGTGGCTTCTCTTGGGAGCACAGGCTCTAGGGTGAATGGGCTTCGGTAGTCATCGTGCATGGGCTTAGTTGCCCCGTGGCATGTGGGGTCTTCCTGGACCAGGGATCGAACTGGTATCTCCTGCATTGCAAGGCAGATTCTTAACCAGTGGAATGCCAGGGAAGCCTGGCACCAGTGCTCTCTTGAAGACTATTTCACCACAAACCCCACAGGGAATTCACAGCATAGACTGACAGAGCCTAGAGAAAATCTCCTTCATAGGGCAGAAGTGAGGGAGAGATTCAGTGACACAGGAACATCCACAGAGACCCTATTCTCTCTCTCCCCCTGCAGAACGAAAGCTTTTGTGTGTGTGTGCGTGTGTGTGTGTGTGTGTGTATGAGGTAAAGGGCAGTAACGAACATACTCATCCTCAGGGTGCTGGTCAAAACCCAAGAAGGCTGGGGATGGAAGAGGAAACAACAAAGTCCCTACACCTGCAGAAGGAGCAGGGCTACGTTCTAGGCCCAGAGAGACTGACAAAGCCACAGTCCTGAGACTCCTGGACACCAGGCCCGACTAACACTGAGGCTTATTCAGAAAACACCAATCCCTATTACTCACCTAGAAACATCAACTAACAAGCAACCTGCAAGAGAAAAGTTCTCTCTGAAGCCCAGTGTGAAGGGAAAAATCAAAAGTTGAGGGTGGAGCAGACAATCTTCTGGTACATCATCTCTCACCCTAACACAAAGCATCACTACAATAATGTGAGGGGTATTGTGCCAACAGACCAACCTCAAACCCAGTCCAACTGTTACTTAGATTAATTTAACCCACCCCACAAAAGAAAGGCATGCTCTTTTCTAGGCATAAAAAATATTTATCTCAGTCTCTATATACTGCATATGATGTCGAGCTCTTAACAAAAAACTTGTTGTTCATTTTTCAGTTGCTAAGTCATATCTGATTCTGCGATCCCATGTACTGAAACTCTCTAGGCTTCCCTGTCCTTCATTATCTCCTGGAATTTCCTCAAACACTGTCCACTGAGTCAATGATGCCATTCAACTATCTATGTCACCCCCTTCTCCTGCCTTCAATCTTTCCCAGCATCAAGGTCTTTGCCAATGAGTTGGCTCTTCATATCACATGGTCAACATATTGGAGCTTCAGCTTCAGCAAAAAATAAGCATATCAAATATAATATACAACATACTATCAAGAGACAAAAGTACTCATCAGAAACAAACTCAGATGTGACACAGATGCTGAAACCATCTGACAGAAAATTTAAAATAACTGTGATTCATACATTAAAACCTCTAATGGCTAAGGTGAACAACATTCAAGACCAGGTGGGTAATTTCAGCAGAGATGGAAACCTTAAGAAATAGCAGAATGGGAGGAGCACGGGAAGATGGTGGAGGAATAGGAGGGGGCGGCCACTTTCTCCCCCACAAAATCAACAAAAGAACATTTGAACGCTGAGTAAATCCCACAAACAAACTTCTGAATACCGGCAGAGGACATCAGGCACTCAGAAAAGCAGCCCATAGTCGATGAAAAGAGGTAGGAAATAGATAAAAAGATAAAAAGAGAGACAAAAGAGGGAGGGACAGAGCTCCATGCCGGGAAGGGAGGCTTAAAAAAAAAAAAAAAGAGAAGTTTCCAAACACCTGGAAAAACTGGCGAGTGGAACCTCAGAGGGCCGCATAACTGGGAGACAAAGGACATAAATAATTAAAACTCACAGACTAAGTGCCCAGAGGAAACACTCAGCAGAGAAGCGGCACAGACGCCCGCGCCCCACACTAGCAGGCGGGGGCTGGGCAGGGAGGCGCCGGCAGCGGTGCTTAGAGGGAGAACGGCTGTGCGCTTAGAGGGAGAACGGCTGTGCACTTAGAGGGAGAACTGGCGGCTGTGCTTAGAGGGAGAACCGGGCTTGAATGCCCCAGGGCAAACTGAGGGCTCGAACTTAAGATACCAGAGCAGGGGTTGCAGCTGAAGGGCGAGAGGGCTGGGAAAAGCCCCAAGCCAGGACTCTGCCAGCCCCGCCCACAGAACGGGGCGCTGAGCAGAGCAAGCCGGCAGCGGGCGGTCCTTCCCCCAGCCCCCGCCGACGCGGGCGGGGAGGGCAGCCAGTGCCTGGGCGGGGGCAGCCAGCAGCCCCAGAGAGGCTTCCCGTGCCAAGTTGCAGGCAGGCTTCCTTGCTGGCCAGGACTTCTTGGGGTTGGGCCAGTCGATATCTGCCTGAGAAAGTGCGCCGGTTGTACTCCCAGAAAACTGAGCGGCAGGGACCAGGAAGGCGATAAGTCACAGCGACTGCACTCGCCAAACACCCGGTCACCTGAGCTGCTAGGACCGGGGAAGGCACAAAACGCAGGCCCAGCCAAGTCTGCGCCTTTGTCGAGTTCCTGAGGACCTGAACCTGAGCCGCTCAGACCTGGGAAGTGCATGCAACCCAGAGCCAGCCGCGGACAGCTCGCAGCAGTGCAAACTAAAGCCTAAGCAGCATGAACAGGGAAAGCACACACGCCTTGAGCGGGAACATTCCCAGTGTAGCCGAGACACCGCGAACACTCCCCACAGACACCAGAGATATTTGTTAGCTGTTCCTCTCTCCCCATAGCAGGACTGAATAGGTGAGCCGGGAAAAAAAAAAAAAAAATGTCCACCACCGCATCCTGGTGTCAGGACGGGAATTAGACACTGAGGAGACCAGAAAACAGAAGAGCTTTTTCAACAGAAGGAACTGCCTTGGAAGTAACAGAGGGAGAAGCCTTGAGCCTCCTGCAAGAATAAGACTGAAAACCAGAGGCAGAGGCTTAAGGCCAAATCCTGAGAACACCAGAGATCTCCTGTTCCAGAGAACATTAATTGATAAATCCTGAGAACACCAGAGATCTCCTGTTCCAGAGAACATTAATTTATGTTGATAGAACATAAATGCCTCCATGCATACACTGAAACCAGGCACCACCCAAGGGTCAACAAGTTTCAGTGAAAGACATACTACGCAAGCTATCCAGCAACACAGGAGAATAGCACTGAGCTTCAATATACAGGCTGCCCAAAGCCACCCAAACCCACTGACATCTCAAACTCATTACTGGACACTTCATTGCACTCCAGAGAGAAGAAATCCAGCTCCACCCACCAGAACATAGACTCAAGCTTCCCTAACCAGGGAACCTTGACAAGTCACCCATCCAACCCCACACACAACGAGGTAACTACATAATAAAGAGAACTCCACAAACTGCCAGAAGATGGAAAGGCCACCCTGAACACAGCAATATAAGCAAGATGAAGAGGCAGAGAAATACCCAACAAGTAAAGGAACAGGATAAATGCCCACCAACACAAACAAAAGAGGAAGATATAGGGAACCTACCCGATAAAGAATTTCGAATTTTAATTGTGAAAATGATTCAAAATCTGGAAAACAAAATGGAGTTACAGATAAATAACCTGGAGAAAAGGATTGAGAAGATGGAAGAAATGTTCAATAAGGAATTAGAGGAAATAAAAAAAAGTCAATATATAACGAATAATACAATAGATGAGATCAGAAACACTCTCGAGGGCACAAACAGTAGAATAACGGAGGCAGAAGACAGGATAAGTGAGCTAGAAGATAGAATGGTAGAAATAAATGAAACAGAGACGGAAAAAGAAAAAAGAATTTTAAAAAATGAGGACAATATTAGAGACATATGGGACAATATTAAATGCCCCAACATTCAAATCATAGGAGTCCCAGAAGAAGAAGACAAAAAGAAAGACCATGAGAGAATAATTGAGGAGATAATAGTTGAAAATTTCCCTAAAATGGGGAAGGAAATA
Source organism: Moschus berezovskii (assembly GCF_049115385.1). NCBI lineage: Eukaryota > Metazoa > Chordata > Mammalia > Artiodactyla > Moschidae > Moschus > Moschus berezovskii. Next base: position 105,308,272 of record NC_142470.1, read on the forward strand.
ATCACCCAAGTCCAAGAAACACAGAGAGTCCCTAACAGGATAAACCCAAGGCGAAATACCCCAAGGCACATATTAATCAAATTAACAAAGATCAAACACAAAGAAAAAATGTTAAAAGCAGCAAGGGAAAAACAACAAATAACACACAAGGGGATCCCCATAAGGATAACAGCTGATCTTTCAGCAGAAACTCTTCAGGCCAGGAGGGAATGGCAAGACATACTTAAAGTGATGAAAGAAAATAAACTACAGCCCAGATTACTGTACCCAGCAAGGATCTCATTCAAATATGAAGGAGAAATCAAAAGCTTTACAGACAAGCAAAAGCTGAGAGAATTCAGCATCACCAAACCAGCTCTCCAACAAATACTAAGGATCTTCTCTAGACTGGAAACACAGAAAGGGTATATAAACTCGAACCCAAAACAATAAAGAAAATGGCAACGGGATCATACTTATCAATAATCACCTTAAACGTAAATGGGTTGAATGCCCCAATCAAAAGACAAAGGCTGGCTGAATGGATACAAAAACAAGACCCCCATATATGTTGTTTACAAGAGACCCACCTCAAATCAAGGGACACATACAGACTGAAAGTGAAGCACTGGAAAAAGATATTCCACGCAAATAGAGACCAAAAGAAAGCAGGAGTAGCAATACTCATATCAGATAAAATAGATTTTAAAACAAAGGCTGTGAAAAGAGACAAAGAAGGAAACTACATAATGATCAAAGGATCAACCCAAGAAGAAGATATAACAATTATAAATATTTATGCACCCAACATAGGAGCACCGCAATATGTAAGACAATTACTAACAAGTATGAAAGGGGAAATTAACAATAACACAATAATAGTGGGAGACTTTAATACCCCACTTACATCTATGGATAGATCAACTAAACAGAAAATTAACAAGGAAACACAAACTTTAAATGATACAATAGACCAGTTAGACCTAATAGATATCTATAGGACATTTCACCCCAAAACAATGAATTTCACCTTTTTCTCAAGCGCACACAGAACCTTTTCCAGGATAGATCACATCCTGGGCCATAAATCTAGCCTTGGTAAATTCAAAGAAATTGAAATCATTCCAAGCATCTTTTCTGACCCCAATGCAGTAAGATTAGATCTCAATTACAGGAGAAAAACTATTAAAAATGCCAACATATGGAGGCTGAACAACACGCTGCTGAATAATGAACAAATCATAGAAGAAATCAAAAGAGAAATAAAAATATGCATAGAAATGAATGAAAATGAAAACACAACAACCCAAAACCCCTGGGACACTGTAAAAGCAGTGCTAAGTGGGAGGTTCATAGCAATACAGGCACACCTCAAGAAACAAGAAAAAAGTCAACTAAATAACCTAACTCTACATCTAAAGAAACTAGAAAAGGAAGAAATGAAGAACCCCAGGGTTAGTAGAAGGAAAGAAATCGTAAAAATTAGGGCAGAGATAAATGCAAAAGAAACAAAAGAGACCATAGCAAAAATCAACAAAGCCAAAAGCTGGTTCTTTGAGAAGGTAAATAAAATTGACAAACCACTAGCCAGACTCATCAAGAAACAAAGGGAGAAGAACCAAATCAATAAAATTAGAAATGAAAATGGAGAGATCACAACTGATAACACAGAAATACAAAGGATTATTAGAGAACACTATCAGCAATTATATGGCAATAAAATGAATAACTTGGAAGAAATGGACAAATTCCTAGAAAAGTACACCTTGCCAAAACTGAACCAGGAAGAAACAGAAAATCTGAACAGACCCATCACAAGCACGGAAATAGAGGAAGTAATTGGAAAGCTTCCAGCAAACAAAAGCCCAGGTCCAGACGGCTTCACAGCTGAATTCTACCAAAAATTTAGTGAAGAGCTAACACCTATTCTGCTCAAACTCTTCCAGAAAATTGCTGAGGAAGGAAAACTTCCAAACTCATTCTATGAGGCCACCATCACCCTAATCCCAAAACCTGGTAAAGATCCCACAAATAAAGAAAACTACAGTCCAATATCACTGATGAACATAGATGCAAAAATCCTTAACAAAATTCTAGCAATCAGAATCCAACAACACATTAAGAAGATCATACATCATGACCAAGTGGGCTTTATCCCAGGAATGCAAGGATTCTTCCGTTCCGTTCCGTCGCTCAGTCGTGTCCGACTCTTTGCGACCCCGTGGACTGTAGCCTACCAGGCTTCTCTGTCCATGGGATTCTCCAGGCAAGAATACTGGAGTGGGTTACCGTTTCCTTCTCCAGGGGATCTTCCCGACCCAGGGATCGAACCTGGGTCTCCCACATTGGAGGCAGACACTTTAACCTCTGAGCCACCAGGGAAGCCCAAGGATCCTTCAATATCCACAAATCAATCAATGTAATACACCACATTAACAAACTGAAAAATAAAAATCATATGATTATCTAAATAGATGCAGAGAAAGCCTTTGACAAAATACAACATCCATTTATGATAAAAACTCTCCAGAAAGTGGGAATAGAAGGGACATACCTCAACATAATAAAAGCTATATATGACAAACCCACAGCAAACATTATCCTCAATGGTGAAAAACTGAAAGCATTTCCCCTAAAGTCAGGAACAAGACAAGGGTGCCCACTCTCCCCACTACTATTCAACATAGTTCTGGAAGTTTTGGCTACAGCAATCAGAGCAGAAAAAGACATAAAAGGAATACAAATTGGAAAAGAAGAAGTAAAACTTTCACTGTTCACTGATGACATGATCCTCTACACAGAAAACACTAAAGACTCTACCAGAAAACTACTAGAGCTAATCAATGAATACAGTAAAGTTTCAGGATATAAAATCAACACACAGAAATCACTTGCATTCCTATACACTAATAATGAGAAAATAGAAAGAGAAATTAAGGAAACTATTCCATTCACTGTTGCAACGAAAAGAATTAAATACTTAGGAATATATCTACCTAAGGAAACAAAAGACTTGTACATAAAAAACTATAAAACACTAGTAAGAGTAATCAAAGAGGACACTAATAGATGGAGAAATATACCGTGTTCATGGATTGGAAGAATAAATATTGTGAAAATGAGTATACTACCCAAAGTAATTTATACATTCAATGCAATCCCTATCAAGCTACCAACGATATTTTTCACATAACTAGAACAAATAATCTCACAATTTGTATGGAAATACAAAAAACCTCGAATAGCCAAAGCAGTCTTGAAGAAGAATGGAACTGGAGGAATTAACCTGCCAGACTGCAGGCTCTACTACAAAGCCAGAGTCATCAAGACAGTATGGTACTGGCATAAAGACAGAAATATAGATCAATGGAACAAAATAGAAAGCCCAGAGATAAATCCACACACCTAAGGACACCTTATCTTCGACAAAGGAGGCAAGAATATAAAATGGACAAAAGACAGTCTCTTTAACAAGTGGTGCTGGGAAAACTGGTCAGCCACTTGTAAAAGAATGAAACTAGAACACTTCCTAACACCATACACCAAAATAAACTCAAAATGGATTAGAGAGCTAAATGTTAAGACCAGAAACTATAAAACTCCTAGAGGAGAACGTAGGCAAAACACTCTCTGACATAAATCACAGCAGGATCCTCCAAGACCCACCTCCCAGAATATTGGAAATAAAAGCAAAAATAAACAAATGGGACCTAATTAAAATCAAAAGCTTCTGCACAGCAAAGGAAACTATAAGCAAGGTGAAAAGGCAGCCTTCAGAATGGGAGAAAATAACAGCAAATGAAGCAACGGACAAAGAATTAATCTCCAAAATATACAAGCAGCTCCTGCAGCTCAATTCCAGAAAAATATGTGACCCAATCAAAAAATGGGCCAAAGAACTAAACAGACATTTCTCCAAAGAAGACATAAAGATGGCTACCAAAAACATGAAAAAAGGCTCAACATCCCTCATAATCAGAGAAATGCAAATCAAAACCACAATGAGATACCATTTCACACCAGTCAGAATGGCTGCTATCCAAAAGTCTACAAGCAATAAATGCTGGAGAGGGTGTGGAGAGAAGGGAACCCTCTTACACTGTTGGTGGGAATGCAAACTAGTACAGCCACTATGGAGAACAGTGTGGAGATTCCTCAAAAAACTGGAAACAGAACTGCCATATGATCCAGCAATCGCACTCCTGGGCATACACACCGAGGAAACCAGAATTGAAAGAGACACATGTACTCCAATGTTCATCACAGCACTGTTTATAATAGCCAGGACATGGAAGCAACCTAGATGTCCATCTGTAGACGAATGGATAAGAAAGCTTTGGTACATTTACACAATGGAGTATTTTTCAGCCATCAAAAAGAATGCATTTGAATCAGTTTTAATGAGGTGGATGAAACTGGAGCCAATTATACAGAGTGAAGTAAGCCAGAAAGAAAAACATCAATACAGTATACTAACGCATATATATGGAATTTAGAAATATGGTAACCTGAACCCTGTATACGAGACTGCAAAAGAGACATAGGCATATAGAACAGTCTTTGGGACTCTGTGGGAGAGGGTGAAGGTGGGATGATTGGGGAGAATGGCATTGTAGCATGTATATTATCATAAGTGACCAGTCCAGGTTTGACGCATGATACAGGATGCTTGGGGCTGGTGCACGGGGATGACATGGAGGGAGGATATGGGGAAGAGGGAGGTGGGGGGGGGTTCAAGAAAAGGAACACATGTACACCCGGGGCGGATTCATGTCAATGTATGGCAAAACCAACCAATATATTAATGTAAGGTAATTTGCCTCCAATAAAATAATTAAAAAAAAAAACTAAAAGCAAAAAAAAAAAAAATAAATAGCAGAATGGAAATACTAATAATATAAAACACAGTAAGGGGACTTCCCTGGTGGTCTAGTGGTTAAGAATCTACCTTGCAATGCAGGGAATGCAAGTTCGATTCCTGGTTGGGGAACAAGATCCCATATGGCATGGAGCAACTGAGCCCCCGAGGTACAACTACTGAGCCCTCATGCTCCACAGCCCAGGCATCACAACTAGAGTCTGTGTAGTGTGAAGATTCTGCATGCTGCAATAAGACCTGATACAGCCCAATAAATAAAAATAAATAAATTTAAAAATAAACAAATGCAATAGGAATACGAAGAAATCTTTCAAAGAATTCAAAGTGTAGTTGTCTCTATATATCAACAGGGATTGGTCCAGGACCCTTTCTACCACAGATACCAAAATCTGCAGATGCTCAAGTCTGTTAAATAAAATGACACAGTGTTTGCATATAACTAATACACATCCTCCCATCTACTTTAAATCTTCTCTAGATTACATATAATATCTAACACAGTTTAAATGTTATGTAAATAGTTGCCAGTATGCAGTAAATTCGAGCTTTGCTTTTTGAAACTTTCTGGAATAAAAAAAAAAAAAATCCGTGTGGGGTTGGTTGAATCCATGAATGAGGAACCTGTAGATACAGAGGAATGACTGTAAGCTCAACATAGCCAAAGAAAGAATTAGTGAACATGAATACAGAGCAATAGAAATTATCTAAACTTAAATGCAAAGAAGAAAAAGAACAAAACAGAAAAGAGCATCAGAGAGCTGTGGAGCAAATGGTCTGGTATGTGCTTAATTGGAAACAAAGCAGAAAAGGGAAAAAAGAGGGTAGAAGAAATATTTGAAAAAATAATGGTTGATTCCTTAATTTCTCTTTCTATTTTCTCATTATTAGTGTATCAAAATGCAAGGGATTTCTGTGTGTTGATCTTATATTCTGCAACTTTACTATATTCATTGATTAGCTCTAGTAATTTTCTGGTAGAGTCTTTAGGGTTTTCTGTGTAGAGGATCATGTCATCTGCAAACAGTGAGAGTTTTACTTCTTTTCCAATTTGGATTCCTTTTATGTCTTTTTCTGCCCTGATTGCTGTGGCCAAAACTTCCAAAACTATGTTGAATAGTAGTGGTGAGAGTAGGCACCCTTGTCTTGTTCCTGACTTTAGGGGAAACGCTTTCAATTTTTCACCATTGAGGATGATGTTTGCTGTGGGTTTGTCATATAAAGTTTTTATTATGTTGAGGAATGTTCCTTCTATTCCCGCTTTCTGTAGGGTTTTGATCATAAACGGATGTTGAATTTTGTCAAAGGCTTTCTCTGCATCTATTTAGATAATCATATGGTTTTTATTTTTCATTTTGTTAACATGGTGTATTATATTGATTGATTTGCAGATATTGAAGAATCCTTGCATCCCTGGGATAAAGCTCACTTGGTCATGATGTATGATCTTTTTAATGTGTTGTTGGAGTCTGATTGCTAGAATTTTGTTAAGGATTTTTGCATCTATGTTCATCAGTGATTCCATTCACCATTGCAACGAAAAGAATAAAATACTTAGGAATATATCTACCTAAAGAAACAAAAGACCTATATATAGAAAACTATAAAACACTGGTGAAAGAAATCAGAGAGGACACTAATAGATGGAGAAATATACCGTGTTCATGGATTGGAAGAATAAATATTGTGAAAATGAATATATTACCCAAAGTAATTTATAAGTTCAATGCAATCCCTATCAAGCTACCAATGGTGTTTTTCACAGAGCTAGAACAAACAATTTCACAATTTGTATGGAAATACAAAAAACCTCAAATAGCCAAAGCAATCTTGAGAAAGAAGAATGGAACTGGGGGAATCAATCTGCCGGACTTCAGGCTCTACTACAAAGCCACAGTCATCAAGACAGTATGGTACTGGCATAAAGACAGAAATATAGATCAATGGAACAAAATAGAAAGCCCAGAGATAAATCCACGCACCTACGGACACCTTATCTTTGACAAGGGAGGCAAAAATATTCAATGGAGAAAAGACAAACTGTTTAACAAGTGGTGCTGGGAAAACTGGTCAACCACTTGTAAAAGAATGAAACTAGAACACTCCCTAACACCATACACAAAAATAAACTCAAAATGGATTAAAGAGCTAAATGTAAGACCAGAAACTATAAAACTCCTAGAGGAAAACATAGGCAAAACACTCTCTGACATAAATCACAGCAGGATCCTCCAAGACCCACCTCCCAGAATATTGGAAATAAAAGCAAAAATAAACAAATGGGACCTAATTAAAATCAAAAGCTTCTGCACAGCAAAGGAAACTATAAGCAAGGTGAAAAGGCAGCCTTCAGAATGGGAGAAAATAACAGCAAATGAAGCAACGGACAAAGAATTAATCTCCAAAATATACAAGCAACTCTTGCAGCTCAATTCCAGAAAAATAAATGACCCAATCAAAAAATGGGCCAAAGAACTCAACAGACATTTCTCCAAAGAAGACATAAAGATGGCTACCAAACACATGAAAAAAGGCTCAACATCCCTCATAATCAGAGAAATGCAAATCAAAACCACAATGAGATACCATTTCACACCAGTCAGAATGGCTGCTATCCAAACGTCTACAAGCAATAAATGCTGGAGAGGGTGTGGAGAAAAGGGAACCCTCTTACACTGTTGGTGGGAATATAAACTAGTACCACTATGGAGAACAGTGTGGCGATTCCTTAAAAAACTGGAAATAGAACTGCCATACGACCCAGCAATCGCACTCCTGGGCATACACACCGAGGAAACCAGAATTGAAAGAGACACATGTACTCCAATGTTCATCACAGCACTGTTTATAATAGCCAGGACATGGAAGCAACCTAGATGTCCATCTGCAGATGAATGGATAAGAAAGCTGTGGTACATTTACACAATGGAGTATTACTCAGCAATTAAAAAGAATACATTTGAATCAGTTCTAATGAGGTGGATGAAACTAGAGCCTATTATACAGAGTGGAGTAAGCCAGAAAGAAAAACACCAATACAGTATCAGTTCAGTCGCTCAGTCGTGTCCAACTCTCCACGACCCCATGAATCACAGCACGCCAGGCCTCCCTGTCCATCACCAACTCCCGGAGTTCACTCAAACTCATGTCCACAGAGTCGGTGATGCCATCCAGCCATCTCATTCTCTGTCGTCCCCTTCTCCTCCTGCCCCCAACCTTTCCCAGCATCAGAGTCTTTTCCAGTGAGTCAACTCGTCGCATGAGGTGGCCAAAATATTGGAGTTTCAGCTTTAGCATCAGTCCTTCCAATGAACACCCAGGATTGATCTCCTGTAGAATGGACTGGTTGGATCTCCTTGCAGTACAAGGGACTCTCAAGAGTCTTCTCCAACACCACAGTTCAAAAGCATCAATTCTTCGGCGATCAGCTTTCTTCACAGTCCAACTCTCACATCCATACATGACCACGGGAAAAACCATAGCCTGGACTAGACGGACCTTTGTTGGCAAAGTAATGTCTCTGCTTTTTAATATACTAACGCATATATATGGAATTTAGAAAGATGATAACGATAACCCTGTATACAAGACAGCAAAAGAGACACAGATGTATAGAACAGTCTTTTGGACTCTGTGGGAGAGGGTGAGGGTGGGATGATTTGGGAGAATGGCATTGAAACATGTATATTATCATTTGTGAAACGAATCACCAGTCCAAGTTCGATGCATGATACAGGATGCTCAGGGCTGGTGTACTGGGATGACCCAGAAGGATGGGATGGGGAGGGAGGTGGAAGGGGGGTTCAAGATGGGGAACATATGCACACCCGGGGCAGATTCATGTCAATGTATGGCAAAACCAAAACAATAATATAAAGTAATTAGCCTCCAATTAAAATAAATAAATTAAAAAAATAATAATGGTTGAGAATTTTCCAAAAACAATGACAGATGTAACCCCATGGACCCAAGAAGGTCAGATAACATCAGGTAGGATAAGTAAATGAGCAAGCACTCTGTGAATGTGGCAGCTAAGAAAGCCAGGTAGTGAGCTGGGGCTTTCATCCCACCAACTGTAACATGTCCTCCCTGCTCAATGACGTCCACTCCCACTTAGCAGTGAAAAGGTGTTCCTCCCCATCAGGTTTCAACAGAGGTCCAGTGGGGAACCTGACTTTCAACCTGCACCTGGAAGTATGAGGCAGGGGCCACCTACTATACCTCTGACAGAGCAGCGTCAGACAGTGCCAACTAAATAGGAGGTTAGAAGAATATCCAGAGTCTTATAAACATAAGACAAAAATGTCTAAGATTCAGTTGATAAACACTCCTTCATACCAAGAACCAGGAAGCTCTCAACCTGAAATGAAAAAGATGACAGCAACAGCAAGAAGACAGAGATGTTAGAATTATTTGATAAAGATTTTAGAGCAGCTGTGAAAGAAAAAGCTTCAACTAGAAATGACCAACGATCTTAAAACAAATGAAAACTAAAAAACATCAGCAAAGAAGTAGAAAGTCTCATGAAGAAAATAAAAGACATGAAGGAGAACCAAATGGAACTTTTAGAACTTAAAAATACAATAACTGAAATTTTATAAATTCTCTGACCTATGCCAAATGACCACAGCTCGGTGATATCAGCACACAGCACATTCAGAACACCTGGGTAGTGTCCTGAACTGACTTGGTTGATTTCTGGACCAAATCAGTCCAAAGACTAATGGAGGAATCTGGTGTTCCCAAAGATGAATTTTACACATTCAGCAAGCAAGCAAAGGTACTTCAGCGAAGATTTTTGAAGAGAACAGAATCACAGTGTAAAAAATGATCTGACATATTTTTAGCCATTTAGATGAGACCGATTCTATTCATTAGTGATTTTTATATAAAGAGGAACCTGCTAACGTTTTTATCCAATGAGAATACCTATATAACATCCTGTTATCACAAACTCTAAATTAGCAGGCTCTGAATTAAGATATTTCCTGTTACCTAGAGTCATAAAAGAAACTTCAGTGGATAATCCTGGATGTTTAGCAAGCTGAGAATGAATTTAATACTCTTTTCCAGCATATGGTGGCCAGTTAGGACAAAATGTTACAGACGTTATTCCTTATAGAACAGATTTCCTCCTCCCATTATTTATTTATTTAAATTACTTTATTTATTTTTGTTGTGGTGCATGGCTTGTGGCATTTTAGTTCCCTAACCAGGGATCCAATCTAGGCCCTTGGCAGTGCAAGCACAGAGTCCTAACCACTGGACCACCAGGAAACTGCCCCTCCTCTCATTTTAAAAAGAAAACTTTTAATGTATTCATTTACTTATTTTAGGCTGCCCTGTTGCTGTGCATGGGCTTTCCCTAGTTGTGGAGAGTGGGGGCTATTCTCTGCTGTGGTGCACAGGCTTCTCTTGCTGTGCATCATGGACTCTAGAGCTTGGGTTTAGTAGTTGTGGCACAGGGGCTTAGTTGTCCCACACCATGTGGGATCTTCCTGGATCAGGGATTGAACCCATGTCCCTTTGGCAGGTGGATTCTTCACCACTGGACCACCAGGGAAGTCCCCTTCCTCTCATTAAAAAAAAGAATCCCAAAGGAACTCCAGAACATCCCAATGATAGTGCAAACCCTGCTAGTTAATACTCAGGGAGCTCCACTAATGGCCATGTGTAGCTTCCTGTCAAATCTAGAACTCTAATTCAGGCAACGAATCATTTTAAAGTTATTTATGATCCATATTTGACTTTTTAAGAATAGTTCTTGGTATCAATTTTCAGTTCAGTTCAGTTCAGTTGCTCAGTCGTGTCTGACTCTTTGCGACCCCAGGTATCAGTTTTAGTATATCTTAAATATGTAGAATGCTATGTGATTCTAAAAAAAGAACTTTTAAAATGAAGGTAAGTTCAAGACAACAGAAAACTTGAGGAAAGGGAAATTCTTCCCAGTAGTTTGTGTAGATATAAAGTTCTCCAAGTAAAACAGACTCCTGAAGAAGTGATTTTACCTTTTTATTACATCCTGCTGCCCTATCTCTGTCCTGGCTTTCAGCTCTAACCACTCACATTATACTGTGTATTTCCACAAGTTCATTACTTTTGAAGAAAATCCACTGTTTAAAATAGCTGCAATATATCATTTGAAACAAGCATGAAGTCTCAGAAGAAACAAATATGAATGTTTAAGTAAAAAACCTATATTTTGAAATTTGTTTTCATAAACGGGCTGAGACTTGAGTGGAGGGCAGTGTTGTCAATAGAAGCCTATCTAAATGCTAGATATCGACTAAAAAGATTGGATTAATACGACCTTTGTAAGTAAAACAAATGTCTATGTGAAGCCATGGGCATCCTTGGAGTTCAAAGCAGTTTCTTAAGCATTTCTATCCTGATCTCTGTTCTTCTTCTTCCAGACCCAGCCTCCTTCTTACCTTAATGTCTCTAATCCAGGCCTGGGCCCCTTTCAGATTATCCTCATTGATTTCAACAAGTTTTTCCTGCCAAGCACTGGCTTGAGCATCAAACTGTACAAAATTGAATTTCCTTTTATGTTTCAACTGTTCCTGTAAGGGATAATTATTATTTAGCAATAAAAATCATTCAAGTGTGAGAAGGGATTAGGACAGGTCATTGTTTGATACATTTTAATCACTATGATATCTCTTTTCAGTTGTAGAAGCTAAAAATTACATTCAATAGAGAAAAATCTTATCTAGTACAAGAGGCATTTAAATAAAATTTACATACAGTTTGGACATTAAACCTTTACAAATGTATATATGTATGAACATATATCAGATATATGTATAACTTTATATGTATATAAAAATTACATTCTTTTCTTTAATACTGACATTAATGGTATACTGAATATGCACACTAAATGCAACGTGCTTAAAGAAAAAAAGAAATCCAAAATGGTGTCATCACTTTTTGGCAAGGCTATTATTACAGTTGCAGATTTGTTCACTTGCCTTCCATCAGACCATATTTCTCCAGTAGAAGTTCATCAAATTAAAAATTGTGTTTTGTATTTGTCAGACACTCCCTGTAATTGTTTTCTATGATGCATACTCACTTGAATACCACCAACTCATGACAGTACTCTGACGCCCATTTATAGGTGTGGAAACTAGGAGTCAGGGAGTGTTAGCAATCTGCTTCAGGTTGTACAACTCAGAGGTGGCACAGGTGGAATAAGGACCAGATGCTCCTGACCAACAGCCTGCCCTCCCCCCACACATCAGTTCTGGGGTCAGTACAGGGAGCATCCCTAACACTCATTGGAAATCTAAAATAAACATGCCCAGCTGAAGAGTATCTGGAAAATAATGAAGGCACGTGCATGCCACAGATTTCAGGATAGAGCAGACTTGGGATGATGGACACAGAAATTCACTTAGCAACCTATACACTATAGGAAGGACCCACTGACCCAAGGATCTACTTGCAAAGAACGGATGACTCACTAGCAAAAAGGATCTTTTTTCTGAAGTGGCTTTCCTGTGGATTTTTAAATACAAAGCTGGCCTGAGCATCTCATAACTACTACAGGTCATGACTGGTGGAGATGTACTCACGATGCACAGGTGCCCAGGTGCCTGATCCCTACAGCACCATCTCACCTGTATGAGCTGGATGACCTTGTTCTTCACCAGGTCCAGTTTCCTCGTCATTGAGTGAGATGTGTCAATGAGGATGTAGACACAATCATGAGGCACTTTTCCAAAGAGGCCTTGACTCCCATCCTGTAACCATTTAATCCTGGGCAGGAAATAGTTGAAAGTGAATGGTTAGAGCCTGTGGCACTGACAGCATCTTCCTAAGAACTTTACGGTACATCTACAGAGGAAAATCAATAGGACAGAAACTGTATTTATCCAGTACAAAGCTAAAGTAAATTACTTCCTGTCATCTGATATTTTGAGGCCTTTAGCTATGACTTCACACCATTTAGTCTTCTAACCCTGCTGACTGCAGTCAAGCTAGTAATGCCAGCACATTCCTGACGCTTCAGGGAAGCTTATGGATAGAGTCAAGCAACCCCAGATCCCAATAATAATCAAGTGCCACGAGGTTGTGTAAGGAGGACTGCTTCTGTGGTCCACGCTCAGGATCCCATCACAGATGTAAATGGTTGAGGAAGTTAATGGTGCAGGCAAAGTCTGTTACAGAGGGCAGGGCAGACATAAAAATACTTGAAATTGAGTTCAGAGCTCAGCAAGCCCCAACAACTAGACTTTATAGGGCAAAACACTGAATAGAGTGCTACAAAGGAGAGAAAGAGGGTTGGGGAGTGATGGAAAGAGAGACAGAAAAGGACAGAATGTGCTCCAGAAGGCTGCAGGAGGATTCTCTAGAGATTTTGGCTAAGTTATGATCAGGGCATGCATGTGAAAAAACTACTGAAGTCAGAGAATAAATCACCAAAAAAGGAACAGCTGGGCCAATCACTCAGAGCTTACACAGGCCTGGGAATAGCTCATCTTCCAAGCAGTCAGAGTGGAAAGGCCTCCATAATGTATGTGATATCAAGTAGAGTCCTCACAAGGGCACTGCTTTAGTAATAGGACCAAATGAATCCTGGACTAAAATGCCTCCTTGTTAGCTCTATGCTAACATATCTTAAAAGCAAGTCCCAGAGAAACTTAACTGCACTCCAAGTAACTTATCTGCATCATATAACACATATTCAAAAAATATAACAAAATGCAGTTCCCAATAATGTTACATTCAAAATGCCTGGCATCCAGTAGAAAATTATCAGGCACATAGAGAAGCAGGAAAATATGATTCATAATCAGAAGAAAAACAGATCAACAGAAACAAACCTCAAAATGACACAGGTGATAGAATTCTCTAACATGGATGCTACACAGCTACTATAAACATAACTCATATGTTCAAGAAGATAAAGTAGGAATAGAATGAGGAGAGGAATCAGTTCAGTTCAGTCGCTCAGTTGTGTCCGAATCTTTGCGACCCCACGAATTGCAAAACGCCAGGCTTCCCTGTCCATCACCAACTCCCGGAGTTCACTCAAACTCATGTCCATCGAGTCGGTGATGCCATCCAGCCATCTCATCCTCTGTCATCCCCTTCTCCTCCTGCCCCCAATCCCTCCCAGCATCAGAGTCTTTTCCAATGAGTCAACTTGTCGCATGAGGTGGCCAAAGTATTGGAGTTTCAGCTTTAGCATCAGTCTTTCCAATGAACACCCAGGACTGATCTCCTCTGGAATGGACTGGTTGGATCTCCTTGCAGTCCAAGGGACTCTCAAGAGCCTTCTCCAGCACCACAGTTCAAAAGCATCAATTCTTCGGCGATCAGCTTTCTTCACAGTCCAACTCTCACATCCATACATGACCACGGGAAAAACCATAGCCTTGACTAGACAGACCTTGGTTGGCAAAGTAATGTCTCTGCTTTTTAATATGCTATCTAGGTTGGTCATAACTTTCCTTCCAAGGAGTAAGCATCTTTTAATTTCATGACTGCAATCAGCATCTACAGTGATTTTGGAGCCCCCCAAAATAAAGTCTGACACTGTTTCCACTGTTTCCCCATTTATTTCCCATGAAGTGATGGGATCTTAGTTTTCTGAATGTTGAGCTTTAAGCCAACTTTTTCACTCTCCTCTTTCACTTTCATCAAGAGGCTTTTGAGTTCCTCTTAACTTTCTGCCATAAGGGTGGTGTCATCTGCATATCTGAGGTTATTGATATTTCTCCCGGCAATCTTGATTCCAGCTTGTGCTTCTTCCAGCCCAGCAATTCTCATGATGTACTCTGCATATAAGTTAAATAAGCAGGGTGACACTATACAGCCTTGACGTACTCCTTTTCCTATTTGGAACCAGTCTGTTGTTCCATGTCCAGTTCTAACTGTTGCTTCCTGACCTGCATATAGGTTTCTCAAAAGGCAGGTCAGCTCGTCTGATATTCCCATCTCTTTCAGAATTTTCCACAGTTCATTGTGATCCACATAGTCAAAGGCTTTGGCATAGTCAATAAAGCAGAAATAGATGTTTTCTGGAACTCTCTTGCTTTTTCCATGATCCAGCGGATGTTGGCAATTTGATCTCTGGTTCCTCTGCCTTTTCTAAAACCAGCTTGAACATCTGGAAGTTCACGGTTCACATATTGCTGAAGCCTAGCTTGGAGAATTTTGAGCATGACTTTACTAGCGTGTGAGATGAATGCAATTGTGCGGTAGTTTGAGCATTCTTTGGCATTGCCTTTCTTTGGGATTGGAATGAAGACTGACCTTTTCCAGTCCTGTGGCCATTGCTGAGTTTTCCATATTTGCTGGAATATGGAGTGCAGCACTTTCACAGCATCATCTTTCAGGATTTGAAATAGCTCAACTGGAATTCCATCACCTCCACTAGCTTTGTTCATAGTGATGCTTCCTAAGGCCCACTTGACTTCACATTCCAGGATGCTGGCTCTAGGTGAGTGATCACACCATGGTGATTATCTGGGTCGTAAAGATCTTTTTTGTACAGTTCTGGGTATTCTTGCCACCTATTCTTAATATCTTCTGCTTCTGTTAGATCCATACCATTTCTGTCCTTTATCGAGCCCATCTTTGCATGAAATGTTCCCTTGGTATCTCTAATTTTCTTGAAGAGATCTCTAGTCTTTCCTATTCTGTTGTTTTCCTCTATTTCTTTGCAATGATGGCTGAGGAAGGTTTTCTTATCTCTCCTTGCTATTCTTTGGAACTCTGCATTCAGATGCTTATATCTTTCCTTTTCTCCTTTACTTTTCACTTCTCTTCTTTTCACAGCTATTTGTAAGGCCTCCCCAGACAGCCATTTTGCTTTTTTGCATTTTTTTTCCATGGGGATGGTCTTGATCCCTGTCTCCTATACAATGTCACGAACCTCCGTCCAGAGTTCATCAGGTACTCTATCTATCAGATCTAGTCCCTTAAATCTATTTCTCACTTCCACTGTATAATCATAAGGGGCGGCGGCCCAGAGGAGCAACCCCACGTCCAAGTAGTGGCCGCGCAAGCGCAGGAGGGCCGAGAGGAGCTACTTCACAAGGAGAGGAAGACATAAAAAAAAATCCTCTGAGGAAAAATATACTGTATGCTATTAACAGTAAAGTAGACACTAGCAGAAGAAAAGATCAGGGAACTTTAAGAAAGACATAGCAATAGTAAACAGTTAAAAATAAAATATAGGGAGAAAAAGGTTTAAAAAATATAACAGAGGATAGGCCACCCATGGAACAATATCAAGGAGTCTAACATATGTGTAACTAGAAACTAAAGAGGAAGGAAAGGGGATAGAAAAATATTTGGAGAAACACGACCAAATGTTTCCAATTTTGAAGAAAATACACCTACAGATCCAAGAAGCTCAAAGAACCCAAACAGACAGAAAAAAAAGATACCAAGACACATCATAATATAATGGCTGAAATCTAGTAATAAAGAAAAAAATCTTTAAAGGAGCCAGAGACAACATAAGAATAATAGGTGATTCCTCATCATAAATTATGCAACTCAAAAGAGAACAGAGAAAATATTTTAAGGTACTGAGAGATAAAACTGTAAAACTAGAATTCTATACTTAGCAAAAATATTTTCCAAAAATAAAAATAAATTCAGGAGTTTCTCAGACTACAACAGCTGAGTAACTCATCACCAACAGATGTGTGCTGGATCTATACAAAAAGAGTAAATAGCAACATACATGTCAAATATGTGAATAAGAATAAAATACATTTATTCTCATTTTGAGTATTTATAAGATGATAGATTATTATGTATCTTGGGCTTATAGCATAAGTAGAAGTTAAGTGTAGAACAACCATAGAAAATACTGAAAGGGAGTGGAAGCTGGAAGACTTTCATGATGTACATGAAGCAATACAATATTATTTTAAGGTAGACTGTGATAAGCTGGGGCTTCCTGGTGGCTCAGGGGTAAAGAAGCTGCCTGCAATGCAGGAGCTGCAGGAGACATGGGTTCCATCCTTGGGTCAGGAAGATACCCTGGAGGAAGGCATGGCAACCCACTCCAGCATTCTAGCCTGGAGAATCCCATGAACAGAGGAGCGTGGTGGGCTATAGTCCACAGGATCACAAAGAGCTGGACATGACTGAAGCAACTTAGCATGCATGCACATGTGATAAGTTAAAGACCTATATTGTAAATGCTAAAGTAGTCACATCACAACAAAACAAAACAAAGAGGTAGTAAATAAGTCAATAGTGGAGATAAAAAATCATTGGAATCATAAAAAAGTCTTCCAATGAAAGAAAGCAGAAAAAGTTAAAAAGGAAACAAAGAACATGTGGGACAAATAGAAAACAAGCAGCAAGATTTTAAGTTTAAATCCAACCAAACCAATGAGCACAGTAAGTGCAAATGATCTTAACACTCTAATGAAAAGTCAGAGACTGTCAGATTGGATTAAAAATAATATCTCTATATATTCCACCAATGAAAGGCCTAGTTCAATATACAATACATATAGGTAAATAACAGAAAATAATCAAAATAAAACCAGAGTAGCTATACTGATTTTAGACAAAGCAAATTCCACAACAAAGAATTTTACCAAAGATAAAAAGGGACATTTCATAATAATAAGGGAGCTGATTCAGCAGGAGGACATAATGACCACAGGTGTTCATGTGCTGGATGATTGAGCTTCAAAATATATGAAGAAAAAAACTGATAGAACTGAAAGAATTGGACAAACACAAAACTATACTTGGAGATTCTAGCACTCTTCTCTCAATAATTTATAGAACAAGTAAGCAGAAAATCAGTAAGAATATGGAAGATCTGAATAATACTATCGACAAACTTGAGCTGAGATAAAGTACACTCCACCCAAAGAAAGTTTTTTCTTCATATTCTGGGCCACAAAACAGATCTCAATATAAGAACTGAAATAAAACAGCATTTCTCTGTCCACAGTGAAATTAAAAGCTATCAGAAAAATCCACAAATACTTAGGACATGAACAACACGTTCCTAAATAACCCTTCAGTCGAAGAAGAAATCAAAGGGGAATTAGAAAATGTTTTGAGGTGAATGAAATGAAATACAGCATATCGAAATCTGTGACAGATAGCTAAAGCAATACTCAGCAAAATTTATAAAATTAAATGCTTATATTAGAAAGAAAGGTCAAAAGCAGTGATCTAAGCATCTATCTTTAAAAACTTAAACCCAAAGTAAAGAGAAAGGAGGAAATAATAAAGATAAGAGTAGAAATCAATGGCATAGAAAGCAGAAAACCCTACAGAGGAAAAAAAAAAATGAGACCAAAAACCAGTTCTTTGAAAAGACTGATAGGATGGATAATTTCTAGTCAGACTTATTAGAAAACAAAAATGACATAAATGACCAATGTCAGCTTTATGTGTATTTAAAGAAATTGAAGGCACAGTTTTAAAAATCCTTCCCGTGGTGACTTCACTGATGTTCCAGTGGCTAAGACTCTGCACTCTCAATGCAGGAGACCCAGGTTTGACCCCTGGTCAGAGAACTAGATCCCCTATGGTATAAATAAAGAGTTTGCCTGCCACAACTAAAGATCCTGCATCTTGCAATTAAAGCATCCTGTATGCTGAAACAAACACTGAAGATCCCGCATGCCACAATTAAGACCACAACTAAATAGATAAATAGTAAAACATTAAAAAAAATCAAAAATCAAAAATCTTCTCAGAAATAAAAACTCCAGGCCCAGATGGCTTCAATGGTGAATTCTATGAACATTTAATGGGGAGATGATACAAATTCTCTATGAAGTCTTCCAAAAAATAAAAGGAGAGAGAAAAGTTCCCAACAACCATTGATACTTGGTGGGAGGAGGGCAGACAGACCCCAGAGCTGCCACCTGGGGTATCGTCAAAGCAGCGTCCTTTTCCCCAGATCTGAAATCCAAACCACTTTCCTCATGGAGTCAACTCCAAACCTTAAGCACAGCAGACTCAAGACACAAGGATTACTTTTCCTGTGTAATCATCACCAGCTGGGTTTTGAGAAACTGGGGCTAAGCAGAGCAAACATGGGGTAGACAGCTGTTTGCAGCCTGTGACTTCACAACAGAAAACGTGGAAAGAGTGAAAAAGCTCGGACAACAACTGACTACTGCAGGCGGGGACTAGACTGACTGACTAGATTTAGTGTCTAGTCTAATCCAAAGAACACATTTGTAAATGGAATTATTATTCCCACTTTATAAATGAGAAAGCTGATACACACAGACACTGACTAACTTGCCCAGGGTCACGGCAGATGGCAGACTGGGTTTAGAATCCAGCTCCATCTGACCTTAGGGACCATGTACCTAAGTGGACATGGTCTTCTTAGTCTAGAATTGTCCGCTGGCACTGGGGAGGTGAAAGCATAAAGGTGGGTCACCCCATGGGGCTGACATTGAGGTCACGGCACTAGTACACGAGACTATGAGCATTATCAGATTTTAAGAACCAGCAGGGCTGAGAGGGGGGTCACATGAAATCATTTTTAGTTGATTCCTAAAATGTATATATATATATTATTTCATTGTATTCAAATGTTTCACAGCATTGTAACAGTTGCTTTGAAATATAATATTCAAGAGTACAGAGGAGAGGTGTTACACAGTCTTGTATTCACCTGAGGTCCACAAAAAACTGCAAGACAAAGCAGAAGCATTCCTTTACTTCCTACAGTGATGCATAAGCAACATGATAATTACATTTTTGCTGCTTTTCAGCATCTACACTGGCATCAAGGCAGCTCAGAATCTGCATCCTAACATCCCCTTTGGTTATGAACAACCAGGCCAACAGCGAATTGTCAGATGACAGCCCTGACTTAACAATGCTTACTGGCCATTTCTCTTGATTGAGTTTTAATTTACCAAGCACTCAAGCGGATTTAAATTTCAAGGGAGGCTGGACCACTTGTATCCTCCTGCAAGTACACCAACCTCCTCTGGATCTGGGCCAGGACTGCGTGAACTCTTTCACTGAACCACGTGTACTTCTCCTTGGTGATGCAGACATGGACCAAGCTCCCATCCTTCCAGGGAGTGTGGATGAATCTGCTGCAGTATTTTGCATGGACTGTCTTCTTGTTGGTCTCCTGAGGAAAAGACAGGACAGAAGCCGCTCAGAAACAACTAACGGAAAGTCCCCAGAAGGCACCTCTGACTCTGCCTTATTTAGACAGCTGCTAGCCCTCACTCCCACTGTAAGATCATTCAACAGTTGGTTCAAGCAAACACATACCACAGTCTACTCCATACAGAGCCCTGTGCTGGATGTCATGAATGGCAGTCAGAAAGACATGGGCAATCTGTGCCCCAAAGAATCTAATGTTTCCAGCAAGGAGACACTAAACACACACAGTGATTCATACCCACATAGAAAGTAGCAAGGCAGCGTAGATACCTGCCAATACCTGGTCCTGGGTTGAGACAGTAATGACTGGACAAGTTCTGGCAAAGAAGAAAGAGTTCACAGTGGACTGGAGGGTCAAGGAGATCCACAGGAGGTGGACTTGAGACACTCCAAGCATCTTTCCATTGTTACTCCCAGCTCCAAATGAAGAAAAGCACCCAAGAACCCCATTCCACATCTAGCGCCCACTCCTGGACATACAGAATGGGTCCAAGGACAAAAGCTTCCCACAGAGAGCTTTCAGAAGGTCTGTTTCTGTCATTCATCCAACCAGCTTATAAATGCATTAAGCAACACTCCACCAGGCCCTCTTCTAGGCACCAGGACAATCCATAAATGAAGACCAAAATTCCTACCTCTGTGGAGCTCACATGACCAGGAAAAGAGCCAGATGCTAAAGCAATAATCATCTAGCAGATTAGAGTAAGACAAATGCTATAGAGACAAATAAGGCAAGGAAGGAGAGCAGAGAACGCCAAGGGACAGGGGAGGGGTGGGGACAAGCTGAAACCTAGAAGGGAAAGCCTCAAAGAGAAGGTGAAATATGAGTGAAACCTGAGGGAACAAAGCGTGTGGCCATTTGAGGGTCTGGGGGCAATCTGAGGACACAGGACAAAAGCCCTGAGGCAAGCGTTTGCCAAGCAAGTCTGTGGACTTTGAGGAAGGGCAGTGGAGCTGAAATACAGCGAGTGAGGGAAAGAGCAAGATGAAGCTAGAGGAGCAGCAGGAGGAGGAGGGCCAGGAAGCAGATGCTGTAAAGCCTGCTCACCGATGGAAATGACCCTGGCTTGTCCTCTGAGTGAAGAAACGAAACATCCAAAGGCCTTAAAGTAAATTCTTAGTGAAAAAAATTTTTTAATTGAGATAAAATTGACATTTAACATTATAATAATTTTAGTGTACAACATGATTTGATATATGGATCTACTGTGAAATAATCAAGAGGGATTTTAGGAGTCAGGGAGGAATGGAGGAGGCTCAGAGAAGGGAGGCAGAATCCAGGGGTCCAGGGATGACTGATGGGGGCAGGGTGGAAGGGCATGATGGGATCAGTGCTGATGCTCCCAAGGCAGGCGACAAGGGGAATCGTGTCTCCACTGCAGTGTAAAGAAGGGAGGAGGAACATGTTGTCTCTCTCAGTCTGACCATGTGCTCCCCACTCTGAACTCCGTCACGAGGTAGTTCTCAACTGTGTTTCATGCATTTCCAAATGGAAACACACGAGACCAAAAGTTATGTGAAAACAGGTGTCCAGCACCAGAATGTCCAAATAGGGAAAGCCCATTGTTGAGAGTCCAGCAGATCTGAATTCAAACCCAGCCTCCACCTGCCATGAGATCTCAGGTAAAGTCGTCTAACCTCTCGGAGGCTCTGGGACTTCATTTTCACATCTGTGACACGAGAGCACAAATATTTACCTTTGTATATAAAGCAGGTAGGTATTCCATAAATGCTCCTTTCTGACCCACAATGTTTGTGATGAAGAAAACATGGAAGGCAACATCTAGTAGGCATCTCCTAAGTGCCAGGCACAGTGCTCAGATATGCAATTTTCAAATTTAGACTTTACACCAACCCATGTTACAGATGTGGAGAGAATCAATCAGGTTAAATTATCTGTTCCACAGCTCATATTTAGTAACTGGTAGAAGCAGATTTACACCCAGGTCTTTTCATTCAAACCCGGACTGCAGTTAGAACCTTACATGGAACAACTGACTGGTTCAAAATTGGTAAAGGAGTATGACAAGGCTGTATATTGTTATGTTTATTTAAATATCTTGAAGAGTACATCATGCAAAATACTAAACTAGATGAACCACAAGTTGGAATCACGATTGCCAGGAGAAAAGAACCTCTTATGAAGGTGAGAGAGGAAAGTGAAGAAGCCGGTTTAAAACTCAATATTCAAAAAATTAAGATCATGGCATCCAGTCCCATCACTTCATGGCAAATAGATGGGGAAACAGTGGAAACAGTGACAGACCTTATTTTCTTGGACTCCCAAATCACTGCAGGTAGTGACTGCAGCCATGAAATTAAAAGACTCCTTGGAAGAAAATCGATGACCAACATAGCATGTTAAAAAGCAAAGACATCACTTTGCCAAAAAAGGTCCATAGAGTCAAAGCTATGGTTTTTCCAGCAGTCATGTATGGATGTGAGAGTTGGACCATAAAGAAGGCTGACTGCCGAAGAATTGATGCCTTCAAATCGTGGTGCTGGAAAAGACTCTTGAGAGTCCCTTGGACAGCAAGGAGATCAAAGCAGTCAATCCTAAAGGAAATCACTGGAAGGCCTGAGGCTAAGGTTGAAGTTCCAGTACTTTGGCTACCTGATGGGAAAGCAGACTCATTGGAAAAGATGCTGATGCCAGGAAAGACTGAAGGCAAAAGAAGAGGTTGGCAGAAGATGAGATGGTTAAATCGCATCATCAACTCAATAGACATAAATCTGAGCAAACTCTGGGAGACAGTGAAGGACAAGGAAGCCTGGCATGCTGTAGTCCATGGGGTTGCAAAGAGCTGGATATGACTTAGCAACTGAACAACAACGGAAGTAGCATTAACACTCAGGTCTTCTCATTCAAACCGGGTATACTTTCCACCCTACCACATTGGCTGGTACATAGTAAAGACTCAATAAATATTTATTAGAGGAATAAATGATGAGACTAGACTGAGTTTCTGAACATCAGGGCTGGTTTTGTGCTCAAGCAGCATAAGTAGCCATAAATGCAATGAGACTTCATGGGTGCCCCAAAATATCAAGTTGTTAGACTTTGCCTGCAATTCCCTATTAGAAAAGTGCTTTTGTTTTCTCCCCTCACCTGCTCATCCATCTTAGAAATGCTTCATAGCAAGGCCTTTTTAGTCATTTATTTCCCGTGTCTTGATTTCCTGTTTCTCTACCTACAAAGCAGTTTTTATAGTTAAAACTTTATGGGGTTCTGCCCAGTGGGAGTCTAGGGTAACCCTAAATAATCAGTCTCAGTTTTAGGTATAAATCCAGTTTCAGATATGTAGCCCCAAATACTACTAAAAGGAAAATTGTCCCTTTCCCATCAGTATTGGTGACAAAGGATAGCTATACTGCATTTTACAGCTATATTGTATTTTATAGCTATACTGTAAAAGCTATTCTCAACTTTTACTATATTAGAACTTGCTAGCATCAGAAATTTGAGGCAAAATTCCCCATTTATAAAGCCAAATTCCTCAAATCATCCTTGTAAAATTTCATTTAAATTTGTCCAGAAAGAAAAGGAGAAAATCAGGATTACAGAAGACCTATGTATACCACACTGTAGGGAGCTTGCAGTAAGCTATGTTCAAACTGACAGGAATTTGTATTTTTCAATATTCAGGGCCTAATTATTTTAAAGATGAAAATGCGATTAAGTATGATTTCCTGAACTAATAATATTACTGAATAATGTCTACAGAATAAGAAAACTGTGCTGGGGGAGGAAACCCACAAATGAGATTTCCCTGCAATGTAGCAATTACTCTGGATCCCAACATGTAAGTCAGGAAATAAGTCTTGTATCAATTCTGTATTTTTTATAATTCAATTTTAGTATTTTCCTCTTGCAGTTCATTCTAAATACACAGCAGTAAGAAGGCAAAAACACAACATCACGTGGCTAACGTGGTCCCAAAGAAAACCAGTGCTTCCTTGGGAGGAAATGAGGAATCCAGGGGCCTAAGAAGGAGTGTCAAAGAGACTGGAATTTCACCTCAATAGGACTGAGAGACACTGCAGTGATGATCCTGACCCTGAATTATAGTCTCAGAGGATACATAAAGGGACATGACATTTCCTTCCCTAGAAGTCTCTGCTAGGCTGCCATGACTGGAAAGGCTGCTCTGTGACTTGCATTTTAGCTCTCATTTCAGTGTATTCCTGGGTTGGGAAGATCCTCTGGAGAAGGGTTAGCTACCCCCTCCAGTATTCTTGGGCTTCCCTTGTGGCTCAGCTGGTAAAGAAGCCGCCTGCAATACAGGAGACCTGGGTTTGATCCCTGGGTTTGGAAGATCCCCTGGAGAAGGGAAAGGCTACACACTCCAGCATTCTTGCCTGGAGAATTTCTTGGACTATACAGTCCATGGGGTTGCAAAGAGTCAGACACAACTTTCACTCACTTAATGTGGACCTGGATTTTAACCGCCTTCTAAAAGAGATTTCCATCAGTTTTACAAATTTACAATAATCATTTTATCCTAATGTTTCTGTTTCATTAGGAGACCTTTTTAGTCTTTCCATAATTCTAAATATTGGATAGCCTTCTTGGTCCTGTTCTACACACTAGCATTTCTCAAAGTGTGACCCCTGGACCGGCAGCTTCAGTATCATCTGGCGATTATTATAAAGGCAGATTCTTGGGCCTGGCCTCAAACCCAGTGACTCATGCATGCTAAGGGTTAGAAACCACTTACACATATACAATGGAATATTAGCCATTAAAAAGAATGAAATAATGCCATTCACAGCAACATGGATAAACCTAGAAACTGTCATATTGAGTGAAATCAGATAGGAAAAAAAGAAATATCATATGATATCACTTAATATGTGGAATCTACAAATAAATGATACAAATGAATGTATTTACAAAATAGAAACAGACTCAGGAACTTCAAGAACAGAACTTATGCTTAAGGGTGGTGGTGAGAGGAAGAATGAAGGGAAGGGATAGTTAGGGAATTTGGGATCATCATGTACACACTGTTGTATTTGAAATGGATATCCAACAAGGACTTTCTGTATACCACAGGGAGCTTTGCTCAATACTATATGGCAGTCTGGATGGGAGTCTGGAGGAGAATGGATACATGTATATGTATGGTTGAGTCACTTTGCTCTTCCCCTGAAATGATCACAACATTGTTCATCAGTTATACTCCAATATAAAATAAAAAGCTTAAAAAATAAAATAAAGGTTAGGCGCCACTACTGCAGATCATTATCCTTCCACTGCCAGCCAGAGTTGGGCACCTGAAAAAGCTACATTCCTTTCAGAACCATTGTCACAATGGAACTGAAGCTTTCAAAAATTTACAGTATAGACCCTTCCCATGCTATAACCCCTTAGTGAAAATAATTTCACATTTATTGAAAATCCACTAAATGCTGGCTAGTAGTCACTTGCCAACATTCACTGGAGCATGGAGAAAGCAAGGGAATTCCAGTAAAACATGTACTTCTGATTCATTGACTACACTAAAGCCTTTGACTGTGTGGATCACAACAAACTGTGGAAAAGAGATGGGAATACAATACCACCTTACATGCTTCCTGAGAAACCTGTATGAGGGTCAAAAAGCAACAGCTGGAACCACACATAGAACAAGTGACTGGTTCAAGATTGCGAAAGGAGTATGTCAAGGCTGTATATTGTCACCCAGCTTATTTAACTTACATGCAGAGTACACCATGTGAAATGCTGGGCTGGATGAATCACAAGCTGGAATCAAGACTGCTGGGAAAAATATCAACAACCTCTGATATGCATATGACATCATTCTAATGGCAGAAAGCAAAGAGAAACTAAAGAGCCTCTCGATGAGGGTGAAAGAGAGTGAAAAAGATGACTTGAAACTTAGAATTCAAAAAACTAAGATGATGGCATCCAGACCCATCACTCCGTGGCAAACAGAAGAGGAAAAACTGGAAGCAGTGACAGATTTTACTTTCTTGCTGTCCAAAATCACTGTGGACAGTGACTGAAGCCAGACGCTGCTCCTTGGAAGGAAAGTTATGACAAACCTAGACAGTGTATTAAAAAGCAGAGATATCACTGACTCAGTGGACATGAATTTAGTGAAGGACAGAGGAGCCTGGCATGCTACAATCCATGGGGTCACAAAGAGTCGGACACAATTTAGCGACTAAACAACAGTAAGTCACTTGAATAATGTATCTTCAAGATGGTGACAATACAAGAGGACCACAGAAATGCCTGTTTTGGGGAACATTCACCAGCAGTTTCTCTCTTCCATTCAATATGGGGAAACAAAGGGTTTGTTTTTTGACACGATACCTAGATTTCTACAACTCCTGGTTTATATATAATTATTATCTAATTCACTTATATCTAGAAGCCATTCTCAGACTTGATCTCCACTCCCACAAGTATCATTCAGAGAAGTATAAGGCAGAGAACAGGAGTATCCTTCACAGACAGTCAACCTTGGTCTTGCCCTGGGTCCAACCCTGGTCCTGCCCTGGGTGCAACCCTGGTCCTCAATGCCCCACTCAGGGAAGCCCCAACCTAGGGGTTCCCTTCACTTACCGCACTGGTCTGCACCGACTCGTTCTCTGGTTTGGCTTTTATATCAACAACTCCATCAGCGTGGCGGAAGGAGCAGTCAGCAATGACATTGTAAAATGACAGCTTCTGGGCTTTCAAACCATATTTCTGAAGCCACTTCTCTGAGTCCCAGGTGTCCTCTGGATTTGATTCATGTGCTCCTAATTGCGGTTGTGGAATCACAGTTCATCAGCCATTTATATTACACAAGACTTTCATATGTCATCCTCAACTTAGTATTTTTCCCAAGCTGAAACATATTCCTTGTTAGCTCACATTTGTTGCAGAAGGCACGCTTTCCAAAAGCAGGACTAGCAGAGAACTAGTTCACAAGACTGGAAGGCAGGAATCTGCTACTTTTCATTTCACTTCCTCTATTACCTAAGTTGCCTGGACCCATGCATGGGCGGAGGTGGCTGACAGACAAGGCAAGGTGTCAGCAAAGCATTAGACTTGGAGTCAGAAGCTCTGGGTTCAAGTCCTGGCTCCATTACTTACTAGCTTGGGAAAGTTGCTCAAACTTGGGTGAGTTACCCCACTTAAACTCTCTGAGCTTCAATAGAATTCTTCACCTGCAGATAGCATCTGCTTGGCTTTTCTAAGCAGGTTGAAGTTATTCAATATGAAAAGTTATGTGCAAGTGTGTTGTAATGAAGGAGGAGGAGAAGGAGGGGCAGGAGCTCCCCTGTTAACATGGTGGATTTATCCCTGATTCAGAGCCTGGCTCTCAACTCTACAGGCTCAGGAACCTCCTGTCAGCTCACATGCCTGAAGCTGTGTCTATGACTCACCTTAGGCTCATAGGATCAAGTCTAGCAAGAAGGTCAATTGCCCGAATATCTTTAGCCTTGGGCACATTCCCTTGCTGTTTTCCAAAGCTTACCTGTACTCTGTAAATGGGAGGAGATGTTATGCTACCTGAGCAGAACACCCAAGTAGCCAGTTTATCAAATAGCAAAGTACTTACAATGTGCTCAAGAAACCCTACTACCACCTAAGGGAGAGTGGGGTATCTGAGGGTGGGCATAGAGGAGGCCTGGGTGTCTTAAGCTGGCCCCTGAGAGTTAACTGTACCCCTTTCTTCCAGACTCCATGCTCAGTGGTGGCACATGATGGAACTGACCAAGCCGGGAGCATTTACAAATTGTGAAAATCAGTGGGTGCTACAAATGAGGGCTTCCTTATTCCAGAGAGGGGTTGATAACATTTCTCTACATGCCCTTAGATGGAAGGCAGAGAGCACGCTGAGCTTTTACCCCTGGTGGGACCTTGGGAGGACTGGGAGAAGGTGCTAGGCAGAGAGGTGGTTTTTAAAACAGGCACTACCACATATTAGGTCCACTAGCCCTACACTTTACTCACTTGGATCAGCCGTTCTCAACACTGGAATCGTCTGAGGAATCTTAAAACACACTGATGCCTGCCCCCCTCTAACACACACACCATGCATTAGATTCTGTTTTAACTGATCTGGACATTGAGGTTTTCAAAGTTCCCTAGGTGATTAGCCAAGCACTAGGGTAAGAGGAAGAGAGCTTTCTAAATTAAGATTTGGTCATCCCATCATTTATGCTTCTACCAGACAGATTCAACTTAAATTATACTTCTAATTAAAAAGTAGCATTCAGTGTTTGGGAAATAAAAATATTACCCAGAGTTATCCACTACTACATCTAAGGAGATATATAATTAGAATAATACATGAAGAAATGAAACACTTGAGAGTCAATTATTTTTCAATAATACACGAAGGCTCTGTCCATTCATGTTACACTTGTCCTCAATTCTAATAGAACAACTTTTAAAAAATTAACTCGGGAGCTAGAACTTCTCAAAGAAGCTTGATTTTGACTTTTGAACTTCAATCCAATCTGGCATCAAAAGCCCCTTTGGGCACCATCCCCAGTGCCAGCAGTTGGTTTCCATATGGTTCATAAAGTGTCTTTTCACCCCAAACAGGGGGCTGAAATCAGAATTTTCCCAGAACTTTGGGAAGATCCTGAGGTTCTCTTGCATCACAGCTTAAGAAGACTGGACCATTTTGGTGAGTAGGGTCAGGTTCCTTGGAGAAATCCTTTTGTTGTTGTTGTTCAGTCACTCAGTCATGTCCAACTCTTTGCGACCCACGGACTGCAGCATGCCAGGCTTCCCTGTCTTTCACCATCTCCTGGAGCTTGCTCAAACTCATGTCCATTGAGTCGATGATGCCATCTAATCATCTCATCCTCTGTCATCCCCTTCTGCCTTCAATTTTTCCCAGCATCAGGGTCTTTTCCAGTGAGTCAGTTCTTCACATCAGGTGGCCAAAGTATTGGAATTTCAGCTTTATCATCAGTCCTTCCAATGAATATTCAGGACTGATTTCCTTTAGGATGGACTGGTTGTATCTCCTTGCAGTCCAAGGGACTCTCAAGAGTCTTCTCCAACACCACAGGTCAAAAGCATCAATTCTTTGTCACTCAGCCTTCTTTATGGTTCAGCTCTCACATCCATACATCACTACTGGAAAAACCATACTTTGACTATACAAACCTTTGTCGGCAGAGTAATGTCTCTGATTTTTAGTATGTTGTCTAGTTTTGTCATAGCTTTTCTTCCAAGAAGAAAGCATCTTTTAATTTCATGGCTGCAGTCACTGTCCTCAGTGATTTTGG